>NC_138575.1:134100974-134331964 GCF_964289735.1 Phaethon aethereus
GTTTTTAAAGAATAGCATGAGAGCAATAAAGGAACTTACTGCTTGCCTTTGGAAATAAGTAGGTATTTCCCTCAGAGAGAACAATACCATAAGGGGTCTCAGCGCATGCCCTTTTCTCTCCTGAAATAACCATGAATTATTCAACACATCTTTGGCCAGACCTAATAACCATACCTGACCTGCTTTCTGTGTTCCTTGCCCCCTATGCCCTGCTCAGCACCAGTTTTTCCCCCCAAGACATCCCACCTCCCGAGCTGATTGAGAAACCTGCTCATACCAAAGCTGCAGATTTAATACAAAAAATTATTTTGCAAAGTGTGCATGCAGAGGGTGCACTTTCACATGATTGATGGTAGATGGCTGCTGAAAGGGATGGTTCTGCTCCTGCCCTCTTGCCTTGCATCTGGCAACCTTGGCCACAGGACACGCAGGGACACGTGAGTAGGAAAGGGTGATACAAGGAACGGGATTGCCCCTGCAGTCAGAGCCTGCCGAGAGTGGCTTAGTGGTAGGGTCACTTTTCCCTCTCCTGAAACTTTCCCCTGAAAGTTTTGACCTAATGGGAATAATAGTGTTTGGATTTTTGCTGGGTTTCAAGCCACGGTGGCGTGCAGGATGGTAACTGGAGTAGGTCCTGCAGAACGAGACCCTTTTGACATACCACTAATGTGTGTGGCCAGTGCATGGGGTAAAATTTGTGTCATTGCATAGAAGCAAGAGTTTTTCCTCATGAGTGATATAAAGCAGTTATATAAAACTTGTGGGGACACTGATGATCAAACAAACATGTTTGTTTTCTAAAATGTTAGGCTTGTTATACACAGTAAGTTATAGGGAAAACAGACTGTGAGTAATTGTCCTGTTTTTCTTCTTGCTTGAGCTTTGTCCTTGGCCAAGACAATAAATTTTTAACTTACTCGTAGCTTGCGCCATTTCTTTGCTGCTGTGATTAGAAATGGGGCATTAAGGTCTGTGTAGAGATAAAGTCCAACAATATGTTTAATAAGGTACCAGGTGCAGCTTGCATTTCACTGGTATCTTTAGAAATATTACTGAAACCCAAATGTTTGAGCTGAGCACTTAAATAAACAGTGATGCCTGAGATTAGTACAGGGGAGAGGGGAGCAGCCAGCACTTGAATGTTCTTCTTGTTAGTATATTCATAATATTTTATTTTTTTAAAGTATGCACTGAAGTTCTCTTTTCCTGATCTTGTTATCACTGATTGCAATGCTACAGCAGTGCCTTCAGAGGAGAGGTTTCTGTTGTTCCTGGCAAGTCCCAGATTTGAATTTTGACAAATGGAAGTTCATGCCAAGCTATGTAGGTGAAGTGGCAGGTTTCCCCATGTATGCAATGCTTCAAGATTTGCATCATTTGAAAAGAGTTAGGTTGATTTGTAAGTATGTTTAATACAGCCAAGCTAATCTAAAAAGGTGACATATTTTAAGATAAAAAATGAAAGCTTTTTTTTTCCTGCCCTGTGCTTACAAAAGATATCACTGAAATGCTGAGGCATCTGGAAAATGGTGATTATTGCTCACAGTGTGGGCTTTAGACTCACTGCTTAGCTTAATCCTTTCTTTTATCCTGAATGTTGGGTTCACCTGCTGGTTTGATGGGATTATCTGAAGTCCAACCTTTTCAGGTTAGGGAGACCTGTTTAAAGGAAAAGTAAAAATGCACATATAGTGCCAAGTAATTAGTAATTCTAATTAGGACCCTGGTCGTAAGATGTCTGTGATGTAAATAGTAATAGCATTAAATAATCCTCAAATGTTTTGTTCTATGTTTTTATAATATTTCTAAATGCAGAAAATTTAATTATTCTAAAGTACATATTATATTATGTAAATTACATATTTTAATTGTGTAAATATTATATCTTTGCTCATCAGAGGCGTAAATTATGTCTGTTACCAGCACCACCTTTCATGTTTGTCTTGGCTAATTTAGTTTTGAGTATTGGAGTGCTAGGGTTTTATGACGTGGAACATACTTATTTCTCCCTAATATTCTGCTGACTGAACATTGCCAGTGAAGTGAATCCCCAGAATAAATTGTTTTGTTCAATGAGCAATGTAATTTTTCCTGTTTGTACAAATATTTCATCAAAGCATTTCAGCTTCATTACTGATTAAACTATTTACTCACAGAGTTTAAAGTCAAAAGGTTAGATCTAGCCTGAAACAGATTTAACAAGCAAAATATATCTGGTCTGCTAGATCCTCTACTCTAATGTCCTGGGTATTGCAGGTCATTCGTTATTCTGAGCCAGTTTCTTTTTTGCAGGGCCCAATAACTTGGGCCAATTCTTGAACAGACTGTGTCTTCTAGAGAGGTATCTTCTTGTTGTGTCTTCCAGTAAAAAACACTGTCTGGAAAGAGTAGTGTAACCACAGCTGAAACAATGTCTGATTTCTGACAGTCTCTCCCATTTCCTTCCATACAGTGTTGACGCAGTAAATTCTTAGTAGAGTCTTGGAGCTTACGGATAAAGAAAAATTTACCTGTTTGACTTCTTAAGCTTTAAAAGATGCAACTGGAGTTATCAGATGTAAGCTTCCCTACAGCTTGGGCATGAGAGCTTGGAAGGATCCGTGCAGGATTTGGGGCTTTTGGGACATAGGCTGAGGACCTGAGCAGGATAAATCCCTGGGTTAGGGGCCAAACAGAGTGAGACTGGGAGGTTTCCTCTCATACTTTTCTTCCAATATTTCATAATCTGTGAGTATTTGCTAGAAAATGTATGTAAAGGGAAAACGGGTGTTCTCTAGGACTGCCTCAGAAGACTCATTTATTGGACTGTCTCTTTTATCTAAATTATCTTGGATTAGGTAGTTATAGAGAGATTCATTCTGCCTTATTGCCAGTTTCTAAAATGATGTTTCTGCCGAGGAGTACTTGATTACTAACCAGATGCTTTAAATCATAGCAATTTTCTTCAAAAGTATTTAAAAAAATTTGCACTTTACTGTAAAGTCTCAATCCCAGTAACTGAGCTTCATAAATAACAAAGCTTGATCATTTTGAATACAGTCTTAAGTAGCACAAGGTGGGTGTAACGTAAGCCTCTGGAGAGATGCTTTCCTTCATTCATAGGTATTTTACCAAGTCTTACGAGAATTTATGAAGACTATAAAATCAATTATTTTCTGTCTTTTAAAAAAAATTTGGATTTTGAGGATGATCTGTCTTGGTTTCAGCATCATGGTACTGAATGTAGTAAGAAATCTTAAAGAAACATTCCTGAATGTTATTGAACTGCTTTTTTCACCCAGCTTTAACATGATTTTGTTGCTTCCCCCCAAAGACAAGGTTGTATTAATAAAGATCTGATGCAGTGTGAGGTCAGGTTTTGTTCCTCTCAAAGTTACCAAAATAATGCTGATCTTTGACACATTTTCCCTGAAAATTTTCCACATATTTTTATATATTATATAAATATTCAGTAACAGGGTGAAAAAAAAAAAAGTAGACGTTTCCCCGCACATTATCGCTTTTGCCCGGTGATGTCACACACCAACTTTAAAAATCACAGGGCCCATCCTGGGGCCTTCTCCAGCGTTCGTGCGAGTTGGGACCTCTTGGCCGCAGCGCTGCAGTCGAGCCTGGAGGCAGGCAGCAGCGCTGCCCCACCGACGCTCTGCGTGGGTGGGCTGAACGGCAGAGTGCTTGTCCTTCACATTTGTCTTTCTGTGAGGCCTTTAATACAGAAGCCTTGATACGTTACATACACCTCTGCGTGTATGGAGGATGTCTAGAAAAGTGCTATAGACGCATTTGTTCACATTAAAGGTGGTTTGGTTTTTCTTTAAGTGATGGGGGGTGGGCTATCAGTTGTGGAAAGGCTGCTTGAGAGATGCTTACAAGGAGGGTAGCAAGAACGTAACGTGCGGCTGCCAGCGTAGCAGAGCTGACACATGAAAGCTCTCAGTGCAAGTGCAAGAGGTATTCATGGCGTTCTGAATAATGCGATTTTACCAGCTTAACATTCTTCTTGATGAGAAACAACTTTACAAGGGCAGAAGGAAAACAGACATGTAATGAATACAACTGTCAGCTGCTGGGAAATTTTTTTTTTTTAATTATGCAAGGAACTACGTATTCTAGTGGAGATTTCTGTGAAACTCTGGTATCCTACCATGAAAATTTCGCTTTTTCAAACCCTGTTATAGTGTCTCTCAGTAATCTGAATAGTCTGAATATTTACTTTGTAAATTTAGCTTGCCAACTGTATATTTTAAGCTTAGTGATCTATAAGTCTTAAATTAAAAAGATAATTTGCATAGGCCAGTTTTTTAGAAGATCTCCATAAATTATGACTGTGTGTACAAGTACATCTACTGGCATGAGCAGAAAACTTGTTATTTGAGCATTCCAACCGTCTGCATACCACAGTATGTGCTTCGCAGCTATCTTTTCTGAGGATGTGCTTGTTCTTGGTTTTGGCATTGCTTTCTATCATAGCTATAATGATGAAATCTGATTGATGAAACGTTTCTGATTCAAAAACTTTTCATCAGAAAAGCTGGGAATTGAGCAGTTATGTTTTGATCCCTAAACCTTCATGTTTTAATAGTATTACAAAGTAACAGGACGTTCAGCGGACCAGCCTAGCAGTGATCAGCTCCCTCAGAAAAAATAGAAGTCCTATTTGCAGCTTAAAAGTTCAGCCTTTATTTCTTCAAGGGGTTACACAGCTGCAGCTATGGTTGTACATAGGAGAAAAAAGACATGCATAGATTGTTCCTTTGTTTTGGGACCTTGGGGAATAGGAAAGACCTCTCATTTGCTTTTACCAGCTTTTACCTCCCCCTTTGCTAGGGATGCCTTGGAAGATAGGTTGGGGAGGGGAGAGAGGAACCCGGGGCCGTGGCACTCCCTGACACGGGCAGTCCTTCCAAAGGTAGCGAGAGACAAGGGAGCGAGCGCTGCCTTGAAGACCTGGTTGCTTGGGAGGAAAAGGCAGGAAACATCCTTGCCCCTAAAATAAATGAGAAACACGGCCGAAGCAGTGGACACCTGCCTGCCAGTAAACCTGTTTCTGCATCTTTTGCAGCCCGAATATGCTCCCTGTGCGCTGCCGGCTGTGGCGGTGCTGTACTTTGTGGAGTGACTGAGTAGGTTATTTAGGCAGCCCCTACCAGCCGTGCTCAGATGCCCTCAGGTTTCCTGGAGAGGTTGCTCAGCTGCTGGTAGCTTCCCAGTGAGCGATCTCCAAATGTTTGCAGCTGGCTTCAGCGATGACCTGATGAAGTCCAGTGGGCTTCTGAACAAAGGCAAGAGAAAAATTGTCATTATAATTGAGCAGAGAGCCAAATAGCCACTGTTTTTTTATTTAAGTGATTAAGAACAGTCTGTTAACACACAGTAACTCCCCTGTAAGTGGATTGAAGAAAAAATAATAAAATAAAGCATAGTAGTTGGAAGAAAATATGGTTTGGTGCATGTCCGACATTTAAATTATAGTACTTTTGTATGCTTTATTCACTCCTAGCAAAATAATGAAAAAAATGCACATAATGAATTTTTATTATAAACATGTTCACAGCCAGAATTGCTGCTTTTCATTTTCAGAGAAAATGTTGATTACCTTTGTGATCTTTTCATCTGACTTGGGCCTAGAGTGCAAGGACAGTAGCAGCATGGGCTAGGAATAAACCCATCTTTAATAACCAAGCCTGATTTTTAATAGAGAGAGCTTTACATAAAATAAAACCCCTCTCTGTCTTTGGGATACATGGAACTCCTGCCCACTTGGAGCAGAGGGAGAGGCTGTGAAGCTGTGAACGTTTCCAGGAGGGAGAGTTCAGTCATGTTTGCGTGACAGGGCAATCTGTCACCGTCAGGCTCATAGCTGGGACACGGCTCATCGTGACAGAGACGTGTAACCTGCCAGGTATGATCTAGCGTCTTTTCATTTTGTGGTCTTGAAGGTGGTATCAGGTAGCAAAGCAGAGATTAAGTTAGCAGCGGACCGACAGCTTCTGCCTTACCAACCTCCATTGTCATCTCTTTTACCAGCAAAGAAAACTAGCAATGGTGTTTGACTGAAGGGCAGTTTGTGTTCTTGTCTTGCGACCAGCTGTACTCCTGGGTTGGGAAGATGACCGGGGCTAGCATCTTCTCAGTAGTGTCTGTCTAGGTACAGCTGCTTCTGTGCAGTGAGTGAAGTATTTGTAAGACTACGTAGTATAAGGAGCCTTATGCTGGGGCGTTTTGTTCCGTCTCCAGCTGCTTCTGCTTTTTTATGGTTGGATTGAGAGCACCGAGGGGAGGAACAACACGGTGTTTGTTCTAATGCAAGAGCAGTAGTTTTACTGCTAAGCTAAACTGTGTGCGTAAGAGACAAAGCAATGTCGTGATTCTTGCACCCAGAAGAGGAGGAAGCACAGCTCCAGTGTTTTATGGCTTTTCTTAGCCATTATGAGAGTGGCTACAGGATCACTGCTGTTGCTAAGAGGAGACTAAGCCATGATTTTATGCTGTCAACCCTACTTATGTTTTTCACTACATTTCACTTACATTCAGTAACAGTACGAAAAATCTGGTGCTCCAAATGGAAACTGTCTTTGCCTGTATGTTAAAATATCTTTGCACAGCTTTTCTCTGGTCTCCGGTCATGCATCTCTCTCCCTGCTCTCCCTGCACCCCCCCCCTTCCCTTTTAGTCGCCACAGGCATAGGTTTCAGAGCGGAGCTCTGTTCTCGTCTTTCTTATCTTATCATTGGTTTGGGGTTTGTATTTTTTCTTCTATTCTCTTGTTTTAATATTCCCTTCTGCAAAAAAAATGCCTGTTTTTTCCCGATTATTCCCTCTTACAATCCTCTTCACAGCTTGCGTGTCTCACTTCTAATTACATGAAGGGTAGTTCTTCTCCCTCTTATTCTTCATGTCAAGAAGAGGACTGATGTTTTTTAGTTCGCCTGTGTATACCCCTAAAATTGTTGGCAACATGTTGACAAAAGCTAGTTGTATTCTGGTTTTCTGGTAGTTGCCATTTCTTGCAAGTTTACCCTTTGCTCTTGCAATATTTTTTCTGATGTAGGTAAGAATTCCAACTCAGGTTGACATTACATTTTGTGTAATATTTATTTCTTATAAAGTTTAAAAATGCCTCCTAGAAAATTCCTCAACACTTCTGTCTTTCTCATCACTTGTTTTGTCCAATTCTTTACCGTGATATTTATCACAAAATGAGTGTTGCTAATAGATACAGTGTGTTCAGTTTATTAGCATGTATTTGGGGTCTGCTAAGCTTGGAATTAGAATGGATGTTGATTCTGCCATAGAAGAGCTTTTCAATCCTTTCATTTTGCCTTTCCTCCCTCCTTTTACTTCGTTCACTAAAAAGGCATTTGAATTAAATTCATCAGAGACAGGATTTTGGAACTACTTCCCTGGAAATTAGGGTACAACCAAGATTTGTGTTTCAATGAGAAAATGCTAAAATTTCCTCTACATTTTTGTTTTCTCTACTTCATGAATCTGCCTCTGCCTGAACAATGAACACAGGCTTGGCAACTAGAACTGGCAGTGGATTTCTGTAAGGTATTTGATTGCACTGTCACTGAAATGAGTACATGAGTATAGCCTCTTGAGTCAAGCTTTGGTAGGAGCTGATTTTTATAGTAGCTAAATGTTGGCCCAGCTACAACCTAACTTGCATGAACTCTAGTATCTGTCAAACATAATTTCTACTTCTTTGCCATGCCTTACTTTTCAGTTTTGTAAATATTTTGTTTTCTGGGTTTTTTTCTTAAAATAAAATAAGATGCATTTTTAGTAATTTAAATACTTTTTTTCATAGAACTTCTGGGATATTTCAGTGTCTGATTTTTGTCTTGTTTACATGGTAATGAGTCTGTCAGGATAATGTGGAGATAAAGCAGGGATCCACTGGGTTTGTTAATAAACTTTGGAATATTGATACTTGATTGTAATAGCTTGACTGCTTTTATATGAAATCTGCATTTTGAAATTACAGCCATTTTGCTGACCTTGAACACGTGAAGATATATTAAAAAAAATATGCTTAGGATTGCATGGCTGATGGGGATCTAGAAGTATCGGTGTAGCTTTTGCTCAATGTTCACAGGCAGCCGCATTGTTTTTAATCGTGTTGCCTTGATTGTGCCTCATAGCTCTATCATTTGTTAGTACATGAGGCAGCTTGTGCAGCTGTAACATGGGGATCCTTGTATGGTGGTCAGTCTTGTGATGGAGATGTACCTGCTGCCAGCGTCATACATGGGCTTCCAGAGCTTGCTGAGGCACAGCGAGCCTGCAGCTGTGGGTAGCAGGAGGGCACCGCCAGTAAGATTCTTCACCAGATCTCATCTGGAGCGTGTAATTTGGGAGATCGCTTTCTATCCTTTTGCTCAGTGACACAGAAGCCTCCTCTGGCAAATAAAGTAAATGAGGAAATTAAAGAGAGCCTGCTTAAAGATTTACTTACCGTATGAAAATCCGGTGTGGCCATCGGCTGCATAAGCCTGAGCGACAAGCTGGGGAGGAGAAAAAAGCAAACCTGCAGCTGTTTGGGATTAATGAACGTGTAACACAAACAGCGTCTTCATGAAAAAAAATGAGCTTTAGAAAAAGCATGGAATACAAAATTCATGTGTGTAATGAAATGAAGAAATAGGAGTAAGATTTGTGTTTCCTAACAGCGTAAAAACATCTGACCTACAAAGAATGTATGTGATGTCATGTGTTGTTTAGTCAGAATTATTAGCTAGCACTAAGCTGTGCTATCCGTCAAAGCACAAGCTTTTCATCTCTGGAAGCTTGAATGATTCCTAATATTTTTCAAAACCTAAATTGGGTCATAAATGTTTTGGCAATTTCAGATTAGCAGCGTAGGGGATGGAGGGCATTATAAAACATGGCATGTGATAGAATGGTTGAGTGCACTGATTACTAGGCTGTGCAAGTAGATAGAGCCAAGTGGGAGGGCGCCTTCACATCAGGGATGAGGGGTGCTGGCGCTGCGGTAAGAGTAAAATCCTGCGCAGTGCCTGCCCGTGCAGTGCATGACTAGCTGATTATCTCGGTCCTTCATGGAGCCCTGTATTCCCTCAGTGGATTTTTTGAAACCATCAGCTAGTCAAGGATCAGCCTTGTCACTAACAAAGGCTTGACAGTCTAACAGACCTGGAAAATACATCCCAGATAACGCCCGGGAAGGTCTAGAAAAGATAAGTGTCCTTGGTGAAGGCCACCTAGCTAAAGAGAAGGGAGAAAAACACAGATTGAGCATGAGAGAAGATGACCCGAAAAGAATGAAAGGTTTGTTCAGTGCCTGCATTAGTACATCAGGAATACATTACATCAGAGTAAAATACTGAGATAAGAAGGCAAAAAAACACCACAACTAAAGCATGATGCAAGAAACCAGGCTATTTAGCTTATCTATTTAGTTAGCACATGCTCTATCTCAGGAGATGAGTTGGACTAAATAAGCTAAATAAAAAGCCTAGAACATAAAAATAACTTTAAAAAAAATCCCCAAACATAAAAGCAATGATCGTCTTTATTGCTAGTCTGTTTTCTCTCAAAAATCATCTAGTGTTTATGGATTATAACTTACAGAAAAATATCAAGAAGCAGAGTCATTGTGAACAATGTTTTTAAGAATTTTCTTGGTATTGAGTAGACCTCATTAAGTTAACTTGCAGTCTGCTGTCATCCCTGTAGCAGGATGGAAATGTAACAACGATAAGGCCATTTTGCATGCATGTATTATCATGCAATCTTTTATTGCCCATTCACATTCAGATTTTTTTAGTGGATCCTCTCCCCTATTTAAACTACTGTTTACTTCTTCTAGGCAAAGAAATACTCATTTTCTCTTATTTTCCCCCTCAGTACTTTTGTAGTGTGTGCGTGCTGTGTAAGCATTTATCTTCAAAACTTGTCTAAGTTGTGAGGGTGTGATATGATGGTTCCTAGGCAGAGGATGAAATGAAGATTACAGTGGCTGTACTTTAAAGTCTTTGTTCATTTTGGATACTCACCTTGAAAAAAATTCAGAAAAAATATTTAACATTATAATATTTAATATTTAACATTTAGCAAATATTTAACATTATAGGGGAACATACCTGTTCCCCTATACACATGGCTACAACAGTGACTGATTTGAGCATGTGACATTTTTAACCCTAGAGCTTTTACATGTACTGCACAATGGGTATGACTTCATAACCAAATTGTGCAGATAAATAGTGTTAAGACATGCACTTCCACTTGATGTCTTCGAGGCTATTTTGTCACACCACAAGACTGTTAAGATTCCGGACCCCTTGATGCAGCGCTGTTTCTGGAAGGATGTTGCCTCATAGCATATACGAGGCTTGTAGAATTTGGCCTGTTTCGTTTGCATCTGTCCTATTTTTTTAGCTTTGTTCTCTGTGAAAATCTATATAATTATTTAGTGCATGTTGTTGCCTCTCCCTTTCCTAAACTACCAGCCCGCTCTTGCCTACTTTTCTTATATCCATACCCCCCTGTTCTGCTTGTCCCTATATTCTGGTGATCCAGATGCACAGCTTTTTCACTCACTCTCACTGTACTGAAAAGCTAGAAGAGTCAGGTGGTTGTAATGAGCCAGCTTTGTACATTATCATGCTTTTTTCCTC
This sequence comes from Phaethon aethereus, assembly GCF_964289735.1. Lineage (NCBI taxonomy): Eukaryota > Metazoa > Chordata > Aves > Phaethontiformes > Phaethontidae > Phaethon > Phaethon aethereus. Next base: position 134,111,621 of record NC_138575.1, read on the forward strand.
AGCCCAGATAAAGTCTTTACAGGAAAAGAACCACTCAGTTTCTGCAGCAGAGAGTGATGGAGAATCCTTACCGCAGGATGACCTGCAACAGTGACCGTGCCCCAAGCTAGAACTGCTAGACCTACATCACTACCACCAAACATTCAGAGAACACAGCTGCTGAATTTCAACTGACCTTTTCCGAACAGCGGTGAAATGTGATTTTTTGAAAAGCAAAAGTACTTCATTAAATCTGGGAGAATTTCCACACAGTTGGATTAGAAATGTTAGGATAGGAACATCCAACATGTTGAACCCTTGAGCAGTTCCAGTGTGGCTCTGCTACCGGGACAGCTGGATATACCTGGCAGGTGCAGATGGTTTGGTCAGTCCAGATCTGTAGCTGTGAAAGTGGTGATGCCACAGTGATTGCTTAAGGCTGATGTTGCCAGATGATGTGGGATCCAAGCTGTAAACCCAACCCTCTGTAGCCCTGGCTGTCATAGAACAGGGGAGGATCCCTGGTGAGTTTTTGTCATGTCCAACCCATGCACTGTTTGTGGGATTTCCCTTTCCCTCATGTCTCAGCTCTGAGCCACATGAAGATCTAGGGCTACTGCTCAAGAGGGTAGAAAGGTTTGTCAGCCTGGTGCTGAGCCAACTGCCAAAGTTGGCTGAAATGGTTTTAAGACGGAGCGTACGATGGGTGACTTTCCCATAACTGTGTTTTGGAAAACAGCTGAACTGGTTCAGCTACAGCTTTTGGAGAAGAAGGTGGTGGAAAATCTCAACTGGAAGTGTTCTCTCTGGCAAACACAAAAATAACTAGACCATCCAGGACTTAAGGAACAATTTTAACCTTTTCTGAAATGGTCGTGGCTTCTGTTACTACTATTATTCATTACCAAAATAGCTGTACTATTTTTTTCATCATTTAGACTCACTGATCTAGCAGTTCACTTATTGCAAGCATTTAGCTGCACGTTGTTTTGCTACACACACTGCATTGTGTTGCTCAAAAATGCTGCAGAAAAGGGTGATGCTTGATATTGATCAAGGTGTGTAATGCCTTCTTAATTGGACTGTGATGAAATCTAATAATCTCAGAAGTAATTCTAATGTGTCAAGCTTTTCTTGAAAGTATGGGAAATAAAGGAGCTTTTTTACCTCCTGGGATATATGAAGTTTAATTAAGTTACTGTCTTTCTGGAAAATGAAGTCAGAGAGAAGTAGCCTCAGATGTGCTCAAAATGCTTACTGGTTTAATAGATGAAATGGTGAAACAGTGTTTTGCTTTAGACAGAGACATGCTTAAGCTCTTGCAGCATGTTTATTGTTCTTTCCTAGCTGCTCCATGAGATGATGTAAAGCAAGGTGATTATTGAAGTTTTTATCTGGCAGATTACCCTGTTAACCTGGCACTCTAGTAAATTGTCATGTTCTAGCAAAAAGGCAGGACGTTATGCAAAAGAGCATTTCAGCACACAAATCTGTTCAGCGCACAAGCACATTGTGGTTTTAATTTTATTTTACTGTTTTGTAGGATTGCATTGATGTTGGCTGGTGGGAAGGAGAACTCAATGGCAGGCGAGGTGTGTTTCCAGATAACTTTGTCAAGCTTCTTCCTTCTGATTTCGAAAAAGAGGTAAGCAATGTATTCTTTCATTTTCGCTTTAGAATACAGAATGAAAGTGGAGTTGAAAGGAATTCTCTTTTGGATATGTGATTTTGACAAAGTTTCACTTCTAACTTCATAACAAAAAAACGGTAAAGAAAACAAATTTCTGGGTTACAAAGCATCCATGAAGAGAACGTGTGGCACTCAAAGTCATATTACGAAGTTTCTCTGAAGGGTTTTGTTGGCCCATCCAGTCAGTCCGCCTCCACTATGTTGCTCTGAAAGCCCTCTGTCCTGCATCATAAGTTTGAGAGAGAGAAGAACTGGAGGTCCCAGGGTTTGCTGAGTCAGGTGATACAATGACGACTGGAATTGTTAACTTTTCTCCATTGTTTTTGTGGTGGAATATGAAAAGTTAGTGTACCACCTGCATGCTGATTGACAGCAGTCAAGCACTCTTCCAGAAGGAAAAAGGTGAAATTTTAACTGTGAGATTTGAAAGACAACAGTGAGCTTTTGGTGTCTCAGAGGCATGTTTCTTTACCTTTCTGAGAATTATTAGAAAAGAAGGTATAAAAATCTACGCAGAAGCTTTTTCACCTTTTATTTATTTGAAAGAGACGGTGTTGTTATTTGCCAAACAATATTTAGAAATCCTGCAGCTTCCTGGGAGAGCTTCCCCCAAAAGTCCGTTTCATTTTTAGGAACGTTTTCAGTCATCACTGGTATATTATGAGCCTGCAGTCAGGCTTTTAATGAGTATTTCACAGTGACAGCGTAAGCCTTCCGTGATAAAACTGAGACTTACTGACACTCAGCTTCAATCTTTGGCAATAAAATTGGATGCTGGAGGCAAAAATTAAATAACTTGGAAAGCTTAATAAAGCAACTATTAAACAACTCACAAAAGCTAACATGATAATTATTGAAAATGAAGGTAGAAGAGCAGCAAAAACTGTGTGAGATGAAAACGCAGTTCCATAGCAGAGTGGATATCCTGGCTTTAGGCCTAGCAATAAAAGAAAGTGATTTCCAGAAGAGGCAGAAATCATAAACCTTAAGACATAGTGAGCCTGTTATAGAAGAAAAAAATTTTTACTCTTACGCATTTTTTCTGTGGTGAAATTTATTCAGTCTTTTTGAACTTCTAAATTAGATATCTTTAAGCAGGGGGGGATTCTTTAAAGTACGATGAATATAACTTGTAGAATAAATTAAAAATTCAGACACTTAGAAACTGCAGCTAGGTTTGCTGTAAATGTGGAGAATAAAATTTTATTAGTTTTTAAAATGACACAGATCTGGCCACATGACTAAGTAACTGGTAGAACTCTAGGCTGTCTGTCTTTGCTTGAATCGGTTCTAAAAGGCAAGGAAATGGATAGTTTTCCAGTGGTTTTGTCAGGTATTTTCTGATGTGATCCAGAAAACTTGGATTCCATCCCATGGTCTGAAAGTTTTTGTTGCAGTAGTTCTTCTGCTTGTTGAACAAAAGCTTGGGATCTCTTCCCTTCTCCTTGTTCAGTCCCCAGTTTTCCAATCCTGATGCTTTTCCACACATGGCTATTTCTCCCAGACCTTTTCTATTCATTGCCTAGTCCCAGTCTCCACCTCTCAGGTGGTCTCAATTACAGAATTTTCCCCTGAGCTCACTACCTGAGTCTAAATCACCATCTGGATTTACTTTCTGTCCCTACACCAAATTTCTTTATCCAGCTTATTTTCTTCTCCCCTCTCACTCTTTGTCCTTACTCTGTAGTTTTGTTCTCTTCTTGTCCAACCAATCCTGGTTTCCTTTCTGTTGGCATCACTTCTAGTCTGTCTCCATCACCTTCTCAGTTATCTCATCCAGCCGCAGACCCTTGTAATTCCTCCTTGCTTCTCCATGTTTCCTTCCACAGTCTTAGGGCTCCTTCACGCTAACTCCTTTCTGATCTTTGTCTCCCTTTTTGAAACAGTATGTTTCACTCATCAGCTTCCAGTTAAAGCCACTTTGTCTAATGAACCACAGGATCCTGTCTCCTTTGTGTTTATCTACATCAGTGTTTTAGTTTTAATCAAGAGTGGGATTTGTAGGGAATCTCTCACTCATCCATCTACATTTGCTATGCTTTCGTTTGCCTTGAAGACAAGTCTCAGGACACAAACTAGGCTCCTTTCAGATGAGAACTAAGCCAAAAGATGTGCTAAAGGAGTGCACCTCATATATTCCAACTGCCGACGTATGGACAGTCAATGAGATCAGGCTCACACCGCTCCAGAATATGTGTATATTGTGCTGCTGGATGCTCAGCACCAACTATTTCACACTGCAGCCATTGTCAACCAAAACCCCAATTGCTATCACAAGACATTCATTGTTCCCATCTTCTTTCCTTTCCACATTTTCCTGCACTTTTCTGCATTTAAACCTTGAGCCATGTTGCCTAAATTCATGCAGAAGTGTCTCTGAGAGTATAAGGGACTCACTGTTCATGGACGATGGCCCACAGCAGCCAGGCTAGAGAAGATCATTCTGAGCTCCTGAGTTCTTGTCCACAGGTTTCTCAGGTTGATGACAGGAGGTGGTGTGGTTCGGATAAGATGATAGGAGAAACCTGAGGTTTGCAGGATGGCAACTTTGGAGATGTAAGCTGTTAGGTTTACTCAATCTATGCAAAACTGGTACTTTTTTTTTCTCCAGGGATAAATACATTTGGTAGATTTGAGAGGGGTTCCAAAGGAAGGGTGAGTGGCAAGGACTCAGCCTTCACACAAAACCAGCTCCCTGTCAACATTCAGACTAAGACATGAGAGTTCTAGGGCAGAGGCAGAACTAATTACTGCAAGTGAGCAAAACAATTGATCTCTCTTGAAAGTAGATGAGCCATTTGGCAGATATATAGAAAATAAGGGGGCGGGGAGGAGTAAACATGAGTTTGATAGAAAATATCAACCTAATTGGTTGGTTGAAGTTTGTCAAAGCTATGCATATCTGGAAACATCATCTTATTGGTAGTTCCACAAGGCAAATATACAGCGTTGCATAGCCAGCAGTGTAGTGACAGTGATTGCAATCAATCTGTAGCAAAGGAAATAAGGTCCTTCTCAGAAAAAAGGATATATGGACATATGAAGAAAAGAATTACTAATTTTTACTTAGGCTTTATTCTAAAGTTTGGTTTTTTTGAATAGTGAGACTTAAGGTATGTAATTTGATCTGGCATGGCTCCATTTATTTTTGTATTCATTCCAAGATATATATGGTGGTTGCCAGTATAGTGTGTGTGCGTATACACACGTCAACATGGAAGGAAAGCCACTCATCCCCTAGCCTGCAGGTGAAGAGAAATGGTTCTGGCACTGATTTGGTCATCATGTTTCTCAACCATACCATTACAGTTATTAGGAAAATGGTCATAACAGAGAAGGTAAAAGTAAAAAGTACAGATTGGTTATTTATTTATATTAATATTTACTCACCAAACATCTAAAACTCTGATAGCTGTCTCTTAGAACTGGAGCTGTAAATGTATCACGAGTGAATAAAATGTAACCTTTGCAGCAGTTCCTGTATTCTGCATTTTTGCCCCATTTATGAGTCTGAAAAACCACATTTCAGGTTTTGCCACAGCAAGCTGTTTTTTTGTGTTGGGTTTTTCCCAAATGGGTTGGAATATTGACAAGATTAAATTAAAAAAAAATGGGTTTCTTCAGTAAACCAAAGGTCATGTATTTCTCTAATCTTAAGGCACATAAACTAGACTTTTTTTTCCCCTCAGCAGGACATTTCAGTTGCAAAAGTAGAAAAATATAATTTTATTTGTCAATTTCTCTCTTGAAATTAATTTTAATGAAGTTATTTCAGGGGAAATATGTGATAGATCTGTAGTCTCAAGTCCTGTAATTGTTAATGTTAAGCAATGTATCATTAACTCCAACCTCTGTATGAATGAGATTTACAGGCATTTTGAAGCAATCTGTTTTCTTCTGTTATTAAATTTTAGAGACCGAAGAAACCACCACCTCCATCAGCTCCTGTCATCAAACAAGGATCAGGTAAGGTGCAGCTGATTTTGTACAGAACATGTCAGTGAGCACATCTCAGTCTAACATAAGTGTATTGAAGTTTATACAGAATTCATCTGTAGCAAAATAGATAAGCAGGAATTGGTTAGACAACAATAAATCAGAGTCAAATTGCAAAAAATCATAACCTGAAAGACTGTGGTGTGCTTTTTCAATGTATTGCAGGCAATACATCTGCACCGTTTTAAAATAATATATTTTGCCTATTAAAGCATGTTAATTTGGAGAGAGTTTGATACTCCAGCTTTTAAAAGTTCTCCAGTTCCATTCCTTGACTGAAGTAGATTGTGCACATGTCTTTGCAGTATAGACCCAATATGTTGGAGTCTAATAATACCTGCAGGAGGAAAGTGCATTCACATTACACCTACAGATCTAATTTATTCTAGAGATAAAGAGCTTTTTTGCATACCTATATGATAGCATCAGAGAACTTGGCTGTAATACAGTGTCCCCGTCTGAGTTGCAATCTGAATCTTACAGATCTGCATGAATGCTGGAGCCAGCTGTCTGTCTCTAGGTTCTATGCCATAGTTAGATTCTTGATTTTCAATACTTTATAGCCATAAGTATAAAACTTAAAGGAGTTATCCTGAATCTGGTTATGTAGATAATGGTGGTGTTGCAAATGTATTAAGAGGCTGATAATGTTTTCCAAACAGATGAGTGCTAGCAAAGCTGACTTTGGAATATGTTAGACTGAATTGTGTATAAATACTGAGAGCTGAAACCACTTTTATTTGTAGTTTTAAAACAAACTCTCAATGCAAATTTTCAAAACTGCCTGCATGATTTACTTTTTCCATGAAACTTAGAAACAGTTAAAGAATCTACACACTTGAGAGTTCTGACCTCAGAAACCAAATTCCTGTTCCATTCATGTAAAATCACAAATCACAAGGCATAGGATGCTCAGAGTTTTCATTTGTGTTGCAGTTGTGGTGGAAACATAACTATGGCTGGAATTCTTTAATCCCTTAACTCCAGTTGATTTGTTAAAATTCTGCAGCAGCAGTACCGCTTCCCCACTGCGGGCACACATTAAAAAAACAAAATGAACACGTCCAATCTAGCCAGATTATTTTTCTTGTCACTGTGGTCTGTTCCAGCTTTCAGGGCTTTAAAAAGTAAATTTCCCTCTTTCACAGTCTTGATCTATTAATAGAAGAACAGGTTACACCAGTGTACAATTTACTGTGAATCGATAGGCTATCATTTAAATAGTATGAATTTTTCAAGCAGTTTTTTAGCTACAGAATCATGACTACAAATATTTGGTTTCCTTACTGACAGCCATGGTTTGTTCTTCATTCTGTCTTGAGACTCCTGAAAACATAGATATTTTATGATCAGTAACAGTGTCCAAGGAAAGCAGTATAACTTTGCCATCTAGTGGTGGCTGCTTACTGAAGGTGTCTTGGTGACAACTGACATTAACAGCCTGACACGTTTTGGAAACGCTCTGTAAAACGATATGTTTCTTTCAATTTAAACTCCTATAATTAGAGAATAATACTTTTAATATATTTGTCCCTGTTTGCATCCAACGCATTAGCTGCGTCACCATAGCAGGATAATGTGCCCATTCTCAGAAGGAAAAATGCATGCATAAAGGGTGCAGACAGTTTGATTAAGGCCATCTAAATCTATGGCAAACCCAAGGTAATTGCTGTTCTTTGTTTTCATACTCAGTTTTGACAAGTCCTGGCTGATTATGTGCAAGAGTTTCTTCTGATACATATTTAGATGTGAAAATCAGCCTATGTTTATTACCATCCTGACATCTTCTACTTTGTCAAATCATCACTTTACCAAGATAGCGCTGTGTTTTACCACATCCCCGTGTCAGGTCTTAATGCTGATAGTAGCTAACAATTTCCAGTAATGTTTCTGCATATTTAACTAGTCATAGTGTGATTAATAAATTGAGAACTGTCAGGTGCAGCCTAAATAATTATGTATCAGTATCTTCTGATGCAGAGCATAAAATCACTGCAGCGAATTGGAATTGTAGTACAAGCTGTACATATGTAAAGGAGGTGTCTAGTTTGTATTATAATACAGCTGGAAGTTTGGCTGTATTTCCAAATTCTGCACAGCAGTAGACTGCCAGGGTCATCTGTGCTGGGCTACTTTACAAAGTCAGGTGAAAACTGGAGAACCAAAGTTAGGAGCAGGAGTCCTTTACACAGTCATTGCAAAGCAGTAGGCATTTCACTGGGTAGCTGAGATAAGCAATACAACTGTGTCTAGGCTGGAGGATGGGAATACTCTGTTGAGTCCCTTTGGGAGCTGCTACGGAGTTCACCAGAGCTTCCTTGCAGGTGACGTTCTCCTGACAGCTAAGGCAGGATCAGGATACCTGCCTGGGTTACTGATTAATTTGAGGGTTAGAACCCAAGTAGGGAGTATACCTGATCCTGGAAGCTCCTGAAGTGTTCGCAGGCTCATTGTTTTTGACATGGCTTGAGAGTGTCCCTTTGTGTGTTAATGATGACTGTTAATCTTACTATAATTAGGTATATAGACTTGTGTCTCTTTTTTTCTTGAACACACTAGTATGTGCAAAATTATCAGTATGTTGACATGTGCTTTGCATAAGTTGTGTTTAGAAAGGCCTTAATTGGTTTCTAGCAACAGTTTCTCCTCTGAGGAGTGACGTATTTTTTATAGAATCATAGAATCATTTAGGTTGGAAAAGACCCTTAAGATCATCAAGTCCAAGTGTAAAATGGCAATTCAGTATTATTTATTGACATGGTAACTGATACAGTGATGCCTGTCCAACAGCACAGTTATATAAAGAAACAATGGCCGGTGATCACCACTGATGAGCAATTTGCACTGATGAGTACTGATTTCTAGGAACCAGCTGCAGAAGAGAGTTGCAGCAGCACATGCAGAAAATGTAAATATACTTGAGAACTGCATATAATAGAATAGATTGAAGCAAAAATTGCCCTGTGTTCCCTGCCCTGCTTCCTCGGCTTTTCTTGCAAGTCATCTACTGTAATTTTTATTGAAATACTAATAGTGTTACCTAAAGTGGTTTTCAAGACTGCTAAGTTGAAATGGCATTAGGACCTAGTAGTTAGCCAATGCAGCAAAGCCAATATCCAGTAAGGCATTTCTTACAGTACAGGGACTAGAGGACTACATCTTGCATGTGCCAGGAAGCTTTTGCAAAATCTTCCCGTTGTTGGTGCCACAATTTCCCATATTCCTTACAGCAAGACAAGTCAGTATGTCAGGGTCTCTAGTACAGAGGCAGAAGGCGGCAGAGCCTTACATCTCCAGGCCAAAAGCTGTCGATTAAGAGTCATGCAGAATACTGTTGGTGCTGCTGTTCTCATCCTTCTAATATGTGGAAGTGAACAGCTAGTACTAGAGGTGAAAAAGAGGGGGGTTAACTTAATGTTAAATAAGCCCTGTATATTCATTAAGTAATCTCTTGGCAGAAATGCCCAATTAAATTGATTTATTCCTAATGAATTTCCACACTGTTGAATTGCTCTTCAGTTAAGTATGCCTACAACGGTAAAGGATCTGTCCACATTTAAAAATCTGTAGCTACTGATTTTTTTTTTTTCCACAGAATGGTCTGAAAGTGCCTATTCTTTTGAGGTGCATGCTTTGGAAACTGTGAACTTGACTGTGAAAACATAAACATCCAATTGCTTTTTTGTCATCATGGTGTAAGCAAATACTTGAAACTAGATCTATGTTCAGTTTTAGCAAGACATTTTCAAATTGGAGAGTGTCAAAAGCCTAAGAAATTGCAGAATTAAATCTTACGTGGCTGTATATGCTAGCTTGTTGGCTTGTACAGAATGCTAAATTTTCCTTTCTTTGACAGGTACCACAGATCGAAAGCATGAAATCAAAAAGGTACCTCCTGAAAGGCCAGAATGTCTTCCTAATCGAACAGAAGAAAAAGGTATGAAATGTGCTTTCCTGCTGCCTGCTCTCTGCAGAGAGACACGGGAGATGGAACTGATGTGCATCCTCATTTCCCAGTCCCTGTTTTCATTAAGTGTATTGTTTGGATGTTTATTTCCCACTCTGATAGATCTGTGATGATATGCATTTTGGAAAGGATCTCATCGTTGCTTTTGGGCTGAATTCAGGGTATTCAATTGTACCAATCCAGAGCTGTTAATTACTTGCAGCCTCAACTAAGTCCAGGGGAGATATGCTCTCAATACATAAAATGCTGTCTAAAGCTCTGTGCTCAGTAAAACCCAGGTCCTTGATCGAGTGTACTTTTTTCTTAACATCTATATGCCTTGGTTCTCTAGTTAAAAGCAGGGTTGGTGGTTTTCCTGCATCACAGGGGGGTTTTGTGAACATATAGTCACTAATGCTTATGAATCACCCCATTATCATAGTCACAGAAGTCATAGGCAAGCCTGTGAAGAGACGAAAAAATTCTGTCTTCAAAGCCAGGTTTGAACATTGCAAGAAATGGGGCACAGTACCACACAGAGCAGTGACAAGCAAATTAAACCTTTCATGGTTTCGTTGTGTTCATTGTGCATTCTGAATAGTTTGGGGAAAATAGTTACATCAATTTTCTAACTGAAGATGGCATCAAATTTCATATGTTTAAGTGGACTATTAGATTGTGCAGATAAGTTTGTTTATGGGGTTTCTTAATTAAGTATTTGAACTTGCAGTCTTTTAAAAGGCATGTGTATGCACATGTCTAAATGTATAATAGGCAGTTATAATTTAGTGCCAGAACATTCAGACTTTGCACCAAGATCTGTTTCTAGGTATATGTCTTAGTGATCTGACAGGTGTTTTAGCACTTTCCATCTACATATGTTTTCTTCTGGTTATGTGTGCTACTTCTCATGGTTATCTTAGCAATAAACCCCTTTGCTTTCCCTTTTTGGATTTACAATGCCAACTGTCAAAACGGTGGAGGAAGTTTTATATATGTTACTGTCCCACAGTGTAGTTATCTATAACTTTTCTAAATGTTGAAAAGAGGCCATAGGAGTCATGCCTACATTTCTGGAGTACCAGGGAGTGGCAGGAATTGTTTGGTGTGGTGGGGCAGCAGGGGTGGCACAGGAACGTTCTTTACGCTGTGTTTTGGTATGCTGCCTAGCCCATCCTTCATACATAGTTTAGATTCTTGGACACTGACGCAGTGTAAATTGTTGTAGGAGTTAAGTGTGTAAAAATTACACAATACGCTGGAAAAGCTTCAATGTTCCAGAGGACCCAATGATGGCATCAGCCGAAAATGTACAGAAAAAGTGCATATGCCTGTAAACAACAGTCACTTACTGGACTATTCCAAATCTAATGTGGATTGTGTTTCTGGTGATTTATTCCATGATCCTCTCAGACTGAAACCTAGAACCCACTAAGCAATACCCTGTAACATTCCCAATACCTCTTATGTGTATACAGAGGTGTAATATCCATGACATAGCATAGCCAGTGTTGTCAAGGGAAGTGGGGTATTGACATAGTAGGATACAGAGAGCAAAACGTTGGTCTCTTTGATAGTTTTGTCCTTTCATTAAGAACAATCAGGTTTCCTATGGTGTGGTAAACATGTTCACATGTTTGTTTTGTATTACGAATTTAGAGCATATTATTTACAAGAGGTATTCATGTGTATTGTGCGTTACATACAGGCGATTTGTGTTTGGCATTGGATATTAGTACTGTGGCACTTCCTAACTATGCATAATCAGTTCTGCAAATGATCCAGTTTTTCACTGACAAGCTGGAAAATTCAGTTATAAGTCTGTGGTTAAAAACCTAAATAAAAGGTCAGAAAAACTGAGGGGTTTATGTCCTGCCAAACATTGCTGAATTTTAATGCTTTTATTTTCATTTAACTGTAGTTCACTTGAAACACACTTTTTTCCCCTCAGGAATGGGATTTCCCTGTTTATTCAAGCGATATTAAGAATACCCAGCATAATTATCTTTGTGACCTTCTAACTTAATATTGTTTCATATTAGAATTTGATATAAGTTGTGCTCTTGGGAAATTGTTCCATACGGTATGTAATTTTTTGCCATTCTTATTTTTTACACTCAGAAATCAGTAAGTCGCTAAAATAAAAAATAGCATTTCCAGTCAGACACTGCAGACACATTTCAGCCATGAGGAATTTTAGGCGGAACGGTCAGGCAGAGCAAACAACTGATTGTGGTAAACATTATTTCAAATAACAAATTATTTAGGTCAGAAGTGTAAAGGAGATAAGCTTTTTCTTTCTATACAGTATATCTACAGTTCCAGATTTCTTGTTTAGTTGTAGACTTGTGAATGCAAATGAGTTCCAGTTAATAATATCCATGTTCTTTTTTTCTGGACATAATTGATTTAAAGAAAGATCAGAGAGAGAGCAAAAACCGTTAGACTTGCAGAAGCCTTCAGTTCCTGCTATACCTCCGAAGAAACCTCGGCCACCCAAAGCAAACTCTGTGAATAGACCTGGTACCTTGCCCCCGAGACGACCAGAAAGACCAGTTGTGCCTGTGACTCATACAAGGTATTGTTTTTCCTCTGTCCAGTGCTTTTGGGATTAGTGGAAAAAACACACATTTAAGGAATTTAGATTTTTACAGTTAATGTCACAATTTATTTCATGGTAAACTGGTTCTAAAGGGGGAAAAAAAGCAAAAAAAAAAAGACTTCTAGTCATCTGTCTGGATCCTAACTTACCTTCTCAAGAATAACAGTCTTAGACTGTTAATTACTAGTTCATTTCTACTGATGAACACACTGTTACTGAAACATCATAGTTCCCACTGCAGAATATGTGGGAAATTTCTGCATCAGTATGTTGTGCTGATGCTGACTTTCTTAGTTTAACTCAAATTACCCCAGTTTAGCTGGGGCACTAAGTCAATGCAAAAGCTTGCATTGTACTGAGGAACAGCATTAGACAATGCACATTTCAAATACTGTCAGTTTGGTTTCAGTCTGTTTTCTTTGATCATTTTAGATCAATTTTTAGCAAAATACATGTGTCTTCATAGAATGTTCTTTAAGCTGGTGCCACCACAGAATACTGCTGTCAAGTATTTGTGCTCTAATGGTGGTTGTTAGTCTGTAGTCACATGATGCTCTTTATCAGAGGTGATTACAGTCTTTGAGGAGCACTGAGAAATTCGACTTGCCAACACAACTCCATTTAATCTCTGCTAGAGCTTGGAAAAGCAGAGGTTGCAGAAACTAAAGGCCTGTGGTCCTAATCAAGTCTACACGGCGACATTAGTCTACAGCATCTGTTGTGCGCTGTAGACTTCCTTTATGCATGGTGGATGGAAATAGGTGAAAACCAGACAAAAACAGTTGCCTAAAATGGGCAAGATGCACATCTTGCAGAAATACTAGAATATAGGCATAGAAATAATTTTACTATTGTACTGTTAGAAAAATTAGCTGCCATTGAACTAATGGAGTTTAAATGGTGAATTAAATACCAGAACAGAGTATGGGGTAGAGTGGAATAAAATAGAAATACTAGGTATTGATTCCCCTCATGCCTCCACATATGGTTCATTAAACAAATGCTCTCAGTGTGAAATCTGAGACACATAAAATAAAAAAACGGTGCCTGCCTTGGGCTGCCAGTTTCATCTTACTGAAGTGCTTTGCCTGTGCATCTCTGAGAACTTACCCTTCTACCCAGGTGCTACTACTACAGCTTCTTTTGGACTCCTTGGCTTTGAACATGCTTGCCCAGTTATTCCAAAATATAGTCCACACCTGCTGGTCATTTGGGCATGCTTCGAAAAGCAAGTATTTGCTATGACCTTTAGATTTCGCTACATCATGTTTTCTTGGCAAGACCGCTACATACCCTAGTGTTCAGTTCACTGGCTAGGCATGCCATGGGGTAGCTATTCTTTTGTTCTATCCCTTGCCTGGAATATTTTGAACATATTATAAATATTTTAAACATTTAGAGATGTGGAGGGGTGCTTTATTGCTCTTCTGTTTTCCTTTTTACCAAGTACAAAACTGTATAAATAAACCATGCATTTTTAAAGGTATTTCAGTTTTCATGTTAACAAAGTGAAAAAGCAGACCTAAACAATAACCCTGTTATGTTCTTAATTGTCCAGACTCTGCTATGTCTGACACGGAAAAAAAAGCTTTGTTCTCTTTATCTAATACCATTATATTTGAAGAATTTTACTTGTAACAGTAGTTAGATTAAATCTTAGAAGGAAGAGTGATTTTTAAGGAGATGATGATGCATGTTGATGATCACAGTGCTAGCAAGTTTCCCTATGAATTACTTTATCAGCTAATTCAAATTAATGGATTTATCTCATATAGCTGTTCTGCCTGGCAAGCTCTAACTTCTAAGGGTGTCTTATAGGAAGAGGGCAGAAAGTCCACATAATGAAATAATCCATGGAGTAACTTTGAAATACTTGATTAATTAAGAAATGTGACATTTCAAATGGAAGCAGTCACTTCAGTAAAGGCATTTTGTTTTTAAATTAGTTCAATTTAATGATAGAAAATATTTTTCAGACCTGCTGGTATCCATTTCCAGAATCTGAAAAACCTAAGGCAATTAGAATAAAAATTGAACCAGCAGAATTTTTTGCTGACCTGTCGTGGTTTAACCCCGTATGCAGCTGAGCCCCACGCAGCCGCTCGCTCACTCCCCCACAGTAGGACAGGGGAGAGAATCGGAAGGGCAAAAGTAAGAACACTCATGGATTGAGCTAAAGACAATTTAATAGGTAAAGCAAAAGCCGAGCACACAAGCAAAGCAAAACAAGGAATTAATTCACCACTCCCCACGGGCAGGCAGGTGTTCAGCCACCTCCAGGACAGCAGGGCTCTGTCACGCGTAACAGTGACTTGGGAAGACAGAGACCATCACTCCGAACGTCGCCCCCTTCCTTCTTCTTCCCCCAGCTTTATACGCTGAGCATGACGTCATATGGTATGGAATGTCCCTTTGGCCAGTTGGTGTCAGCTGTCCTGCCTGTGTCCCCTCCCAGCTCCCCGTGCACCCCCGGCCTCCTCGCTGGTGGGGTGGGGTGAGAACCAGAGAAGGCCTTGACACTGTGTAAGCACTGCTCAGCAATAGCTAAAACATCTGCATGTTATCAACACTGTTTTGGTCACTGATCCAAAACAGAGCACCACATGGGCTGCTATAAAGAAAATTAACTCTCTCCCAGTCAAAACCAATACATGATCCTAGGGGGGAAAATTGCTGTAGTTATAAAGTGAGTCCCCTGAGATTTCTGTGGCTGCTGATTAGCAGATTTTTTTCTGTTCTGAGCAAGTGGCTTGCTTCTTATGCATCTCACTGACTTTTTGTGATGATGATTGTTTTTCCATTTAAATATAATCCTCCTTCCTTCCAGGCAAAGTAGGGCTTCAAGGGCAATAGGAGAGACAAAAACCATGTGGGAGAGAGAGTTTGCTCCAAAGGTTTCACAGCTTATTTAGACATACCTGTGATTATACCATTACCGATGAGTCAATTCTCTGGATCAGGCAAGCCATAAAGACCTACAGAAAGTGCTTTTTTACAATCAGTGCAAACCAATCTGTGTCTGTGCTGCAGCTAACAGGGGCAGGTGCCCTCTCCTGGCAGCCTGTTCCTGCAGCCTCCCTTATGTTAGCACCAGCATTTGTGCAGCCGTTCAGCCATATGGGTCAGGGAGTTGCTCCAGATGGCAATTAATCAGTTTGCAGTGGGATTTCTATTAGTGTGGGGTTTCTTTCAGGCTGATCATCTGTCTGATCAAGCTGACAGCCTATCTGCATGGGCATGAGCAGAAGGAGGGAGACTCTGTGACCAAGAAGGGATGGCTCCACTCCTTTCGCAACAGTATGGATGTAGATTGGCTTAATAAGGCTGTTGATTCTTTTGACAACAGAGTTGGGTTTTTTTGTGGGGTTGTTGTCATGTATATTGATATCTTTCATAGTCAAACGGTAAATGTTGTGACTTTCAACCCTAAATCACACCATTGTAAGAATCTCCTCCAAAACCATACTCTCACATTTCCTAGAGTGCTTCCAACTCACGTCGTGCTCTCAGTTTGCTAGGAAATATATGTGTGCAAAACAGAGTACTCAGTCAGATGCTCACTGCCCTGTCAGCCAAGAAACTATGTTGCTTCGTATAGATTTACAAATATATAAGGGATTTTTTTTAAGAAGTTAAAGACAAAAGACAAGAAAACTAATTGATCAGGTAGATCACTTTGAGAATACCCTTATTTATCATCTCACTAATTAATACATTTTTCTAGGAATGTGTTAAATCTCTTCTGTTTCCTTCCTGGTGCAGACTGCCTGCCATGTTGTAGGACTAGTGTAGAACTAGTTTGTTTTTCCGGTCATAAACTGGTTGTCTGTCTTTTTTAGTTCATGGAATACTTTTCACCCTACCACAGTGTTTAACTGGATATATATTCACTTACTCTGTGACTTCCTCCATTTTTTAACACAAATTTTCATTTAATAAAACATACGTTCCTTTATCACAGACTTCCTGAAGTCTGAAATGGGGTTTCCAGCCTCTTTGTGTTTTGCTCATGAAGTGCTGCCATGACTTGAGGTTCAGGCCATCTGTCATCAGCTTATGGCATCAGAAGCGGAGACAAATGAAAAAATCAACAACATTCAGGAGCTCACTATGTATTTTACTGTCAATGGCTAATTATCACTGTTCATAGAAATGCACATCCACCTGGCTTATTTCAGGGGCAGTTCTATATTTTTACCCGTAATTTGGGTACCTTACGTACATCATAATTGTTACAGTGCTACACTGGGAATAGTCATTGTGGAAAAACTATTATATTTTTTAGGTGACCTGATAGTGATGGTTAAGTACCATTTATTGCATTAATTGAACAGTTGTTACCACAGTAAATGTCACAAGGATTTGTCTGTGTGACCTGTGCAATGCCGAGCTACTCACCTACCATGGGCCCTTTTTTAATGAATTGTTTCTATAGTCAGATTATTTTAGTAAACTTAAGTAGTTGTGGGATAGAACATTCTACAAAGAAAGAATAATCATGTTGCTTATGTTTGATCTCCTGTTTGATTTTAAAATAAATCCTCTATATAATAAAGTATCACAAATCTTGACATTTGCCTATTCTGAAGACATTTCAGATAGACTAGGTGATCTTGGTTCTTTGGACCTGCGGAAACAATATTCATAGTCTAATCTTATAAGCAACGTGCAAAAATGTAGTGGAAGGGCTGCATTTATGAGTAAATACTAGGAGCCGCTGAAATGCACGATACTAGCTTGAAGTTCTTTCCCTTTCTGCAGTATTCTAGATAGTCCATCGCTATAGTTTATGCAAGCCAATTAATTAGAAAAAATGATAAATAAGGTGTTGAGAATGTCCCTTTGCCCTTAGGTTTCCTTCATGTGGAGATGCTGTGAACATCTGAAGAATTATTCAGGACACTACGGTGTCTAAAATAGGCTTTTTTGACAGGTGTTAAGGAGAAATGAGATAAGGTTAATCCATACAGCATGTCTACTTACTGGAGATTGCTCTCTGACACATTGCTATTACCCCAGTGCTACAAAGGAAGAATATTTTGTTGTCTCATTGTTAATTGCAATTTAGCTATCAATTTACTGTAACCCACATAAAAACTCCAATAAAATATCTCCTCTTCTTGGTCCAAATGCAGGAGTGATAGTCCAAAAGTGGAATTAGTGGGCAGTACAGTATCCGGCACTCTAGAGAAAGACTCCTCGGAAAGAAGCAATGACATCGGTAAGTTATAGTGCTTTTTATGGTTTCCCTAAGAAATGTATGGTGTAAATTTCTGATTTTTAGTGACTTTGTTATGATCCAAAAGGCAGACTGAGGATTTGGCTATGAATGTGAGTGCATTTATATCAAGTTTTAACTGCAGGATTAAAGGATCATTTCTGCTTTACTTTAAAAAGTTTTGTTGGGGTTTTCTGTTTAGAAAAAATTTTAAAAAGGAAATATGGAATGGTGAGCTATTTTGAATAGGAGGGCTTTTGTTATTTCTGTTTAAAAGTCTGAAACAAGTGAGAAGGCCAACGATAATAAGACACGCTAGTTTAACAGATGTAATATTAATGCTGCCGTATTTTTAACGCTGCAAAAGATTGTAGTTTTGGTGCAGTTAGTAATCTTTACACTTTCCAATACAAAGGAATAGAGACCCAGTTCAGGCCAATTTGAATAAACCTTACTGCAAACACCAGTTAAAAGCAGTCTAAATTTCTCTTGAATATAATAATTTGTGTTCCTCCAACACGAACAGTTTAATAGGGAAATCACCTGGAAAGGAGTAACGCTAGGTTATTTTTCTGTCCTCCCCTCACCCTCCTTCCTTCTCAAGTTGGCAGGAGAGATGTTTGCTGGGGTGGGCGCTGCAGTAAGTGGCACTTGGAAAGCAAAGTGCTCTGACTCTTGTCCCGGGGCTGGAAGCAAAAGCAGCGACAGCCATCTTCTACCTCTACTTAGAAATACGCCGGCGACAGCTGCTGCCGTCGCTCTCCTCCGCAGTCGCAGCTGCGCCGCGAGAGACCCGTTTTTGTGAAAGGCAGAACCAGGGTTCCCTGAATGTGTAAGCTTTGCTACCTTGCGCTGGCAGCATTAAATGTTCTTGCGGTGTGGTGGTTTCTACCCAGCTGCTTTATTAGTAAAACATTTCTGTAAAATAATATACTTTCAACAGCCAAACCTGCCTTTTCTTCGGACTTGAAAGCAGAGCTTTAAGTTATAGATGGATTTTAATTGCAATATAACAATAAACTACTAAATTGTTTTCACATAAGATTATGAGCTTTTCAGCACCCCTATGTCTGCTTTTTTTTAACCTTCTGCTGTTGCTATGGTTTATGATAGTAACATTCTTCTGGAGAAGCAAGTGGTATGTTTTTTCCAGATTTTCATTTGGGATAAACATGGAAAATTAGAAGCTTGAGATAAATTGCATGAACGTTTTTACTGTAGAGATTCATATAAAGGAATAGTATGGAAATGCAGTCAAGTTCTACCATTTAGTGTTTGTTACTCATATTTACAAATTTTTTTCAAAGCATGTAAGCTTTTGCTTTCTTGAAAGAGAAAGCTATGACTGCAAATAGCATATAGTGGTCTGATGGAAGTAAACTTTTAAAATCCTTGTGCTAGTTTCCTTGGAATCACTATCAGGATAAAAGCTTACAGTGTTTTGTATTTTTTTGGGTTTTTTAAACAACCTATAAAAGACTAGGTAGGAAATTTGATTTATAAGAATTTTTGTTCATTTCTAGAACACCTGAGGGTTTTTGTGTTTTTTGGTTTTTTTTAAATGGAGAATAGGAGCCAACAAGAGTCCATAAACCAAACCACATACACAACATGTTGCAAAGGGTTTAGCTGATGACCTCCTGTTACCACTAACAAGGGGAACCTATTGAGCCCAAGGATAAAATAGTGTGAATACTTAGATAAGTATAACTTGATAGGGTCAAACCAGAATGGCATTTACAAGGGCAAATCATGTCATTCTAGCCTGTTAGACAACTCGTTAGAAGAAAAAGAGAAATAAATTATGATTTTGGAATGAAAGTAGACCCAAAGATCATAACTGATATGAATTTTCAGGAGGCTTTTATGATTCGTGTAAAATATTGTTGAAGAAATAAGAGAGGGTAGAGCAATAAATTAAAACTTAATAAGCCAAAACAATTCACAGTGGATTAATGTCTACTACTATGAGGAGAGCTTTGGAGTTCAGGACAGTTTATGAGGCAGTGTAATTGGAAAGATTTATGATAAATGTGTTAGATTTTTTATTTATTTACAAAGAGAAGAATGGGTTGGAGAAATCTTATGGTTAAATGAATTATTAGTAAAAATGATGGATGGGCGTGTGGAGTTGTCCCAGTGTATTCAAAAACACTGATGGATCAGGCAACGTGAGTCCAGATAAGGTTTAACTGTGGTATGTGTTACCGGTGGTGCCCCAGTCTCAGGTACTCTGTGGGGAGGACAGCCTCAGCTTCTCCAAGGTTTATCCTTCCAGTCAAAATGGATCTGATTAAATCTCATTGTTTGATGTCTTTTCAGTAATCCAAATTCACACCACGAATTAGAGTGGACCTATGTGACAGGGAAGGGGGTGCTTAGCAATAGCCTTTGAAGAAAATGGAGGTTAAATGTCCTTTGCAGCAGCTCGGGTGTATGACTGTTCTGGTTACTGGGCTCCTCTTTGTTCCCCCATTAGCCCCAACACCATCACCAGGCGTTTAGAGCTCTCAGGGAGGACAGAGGAAAAAGCAGCAGTCAGTTGCAAGTTGCCTCACCCCCTTTCATGCTTATGCTAAGTCCTGATGATGAATTGTGGACTGAAAATGAATACTGCAGCACTCTCCCAGCTTTTTTGCACAAGCAATGTTAAGCTGGATAATGGCTGTTACTTTCTCAGTCCTATAGTCAGTCTAAAGCTCTTATTCTTTCTTCAAAGCAGAGAGATGTACAAAAGCACGGGAGAGACAATTTTGGTTATCACAGCAAACCCTGCTAAAGCTGGATGGAGAATAGTTTTCCATTCTGTGAAACCTTTCTAAGGATTTCTGAGTTGGTTCCTTTCCTTTATCATGATGACACCAAAATCTTTATGACAAGGGAGGAGAAGGTACAGGGTCCTTCCATATGCCATCTCCCAAAAAACAAGCAAGTGATCCGCAACAATAAAATCAGTAATTCCATCAACAATTGAGAAGCAATATGCAGGGGGGGAGCTGGGGAATCCAGGTTCAAAACTTCTGTCTAGGTCCCTTATTCTAGATCAGTCTGTTAAACATTGCTTGTTTTGGAAACAGCATTTTTCTATTCGTTTTCCAAGTAATATTCTACCAGTGGGTCTGTGTTGCATAACCAGAAAACCCCACACCTTTAAAAACATTCTTCTTGAGCTTTACCAATCAGAAAAGTCACAAATGCTTGAGCAAGGCTGAAGTGATGTGTAATACTGTGCATAACATTCTGTCAGTTGCATATATAAGAAGTTATTTTTATGTAGAAGTTAGCGCATGGCTTGATTTCACTAGCATGTTCTGCAAAGTTGTGACTTGACATTTACATTTCCTGATAGTAATACAGCTCTGATTACAATTTTGCAATCTGTACTGACAAGAGCAAGTCCTGTTCAGCAACATCACTGCTGATTGTAGGTATAATGGCAGCTATTACCACTGTTGTTCATGCCTTTGCTTCTTTCCACAATCCATACAAAAAACCATTGGAAAACTAGCCTTCAGAATATATAATTTAAGAAGAACCCTTCCCCATTCCTCCTCACTTCTTTTGTTTTCTTTTTCCCTGTTTTCAGTGATGCCTTTACTTTCCTTTCCACACACCTTTCATCCAGCTTTTCCTATTCACATCTCTTTGCCATGGGTAACTCTTCTTCATTTCATGAGGGTAAGGCTTTTTTTTTTCCATTTCTTTTCTGTCCTGTCTTTGCTTTAGCTGACAATGAATAATAAACAAATACAAAAAGAAGTATTTTGTGGAACACCTAATGTGTATATGGCTTTTACAGATTTGTTTTTAAATTAAAAGTTGAAATTGAGAGTACAGTGTCAGAAAATCTTGCACCATAGCATTGAAACGAGAAATCGTTACAGTTTAGTTTATTGTACCATAAGAAATTTTAGGGACCTAAGTGACATGTACAGTTTGCATGTGCTGTTTGTCAATGCCTGTCCTTACAGACAGATGGTGTCATCGCGAAGTTTAATGCATACATTTCATTGTGATGTCCTTACATGTTACAAAACAAAAATATTTAGCAACATGCTAGGATGGTTCTCTAGTTTGAAAGAGGAAAAAAAAACCACAGCAAAACAAAACATAGGAGTTTGAAGAGCGCTCATGGGCTCTCAGTAGAACGTGCACAGTCATGTCACCCAAGACTTTGTCTCCAGTATTGCTGTGGTTAAATCACAGTAGTTACATCTGTTGTCGTGTCTCATGTACAACAATTGTCCTGGATTGACAGTGGCTTTTTGAGCTTAGTTTAAAATGCTTCCAAAGCAACATAAGCTACACTGAAAGTAAGCCCTGTTCTACCAACAGAAGAGTAGTCCTTATGTAGAATTACATTGATTTCAACAGCTTAAATTCATGCCTTATTGCATAACTTGATTTCTTATTTTAGGTTACGTGTTTCTTTTTAGTTTCACAAAGGATTGTTATATCTGAGGGCCAGTGCAATGATAGAAACATCTAGCCCGTATAATAGCTTACTGGATCAAAAACTAATGCTTCCAGAAAATTACTGAATTATTCCAATTAGTTAATGGTATTGAGTTATTTCTGCAAGTCCAGATTAATCCTAAATCTTTCAACTATACATATATATACACACTTTGGAATCCTGCAATCCTGAAACAAGACTTGTCTATCCAAAACAGGCTTGCTTTGAAATCATCTAACACTTAAAATCACATGGATTTAAGCTAAGTGATTTAAAGAATAAGCCAGAAAGAAATAAAAATAGTACATCTACTGTGGAAACGCTCAGTTAATCCACACAAGAAGCAGTTTCCGTGTTTTGCAAAAAGACTGAGCTGCACAGGCTCTTCCCACACAGAGCCAAGTGGACACAGCTTTCCAGTATTTTTCCTGTCTCTTTTCACATTTTGCATAGTATTTATGAAAGCAGTTAATAATCTTCATCAGTGCTAACGCAAGGCACATATGCCTTCATTGGTTCCTGCTGAAGCATACAGCGTTGGCATGAATGTTCTTAAGAGATTCCCTGAAAACTGGTTAATGTGAGTCCTTTTATCAGCATTTCCTCAGACTTTAATCTTCAGAGTGTTTGCTGGTGGATCATGGAGTACTGGCCAAACCCACATTATTACCTATACTTTTTTTCTGTCCCTCCCCACCAAGCCTGGTACTACATTGCCTGTAGTTAAAAATACCCTAGTTAAAAATATCTAATAAACAAACAAACAAACAAAAAAAATCTTCAGTATATTGTGTTTCCTTGAGTTGTATTTGCAGTTGTTCTAGAGCTGTTACGTGCTCATATTTGTTAGGAGAGGTGCTTGCTGTGCCTCTGACTGGAAGAAAAAGTGATCTAATAAGATTTGGCCCACACTAGGGAAAAAGACGGAGAATCTTTCCAGTAAAAGGTTGTAGAATGGAGTGGGTTTGTCTTTAAATCACAGACTGTGAGACATTATAATTATTTTGCCTGAAGACACAGAGTAAAGGTTGGAAAAAAGAAAATACTGGTAAATATAAGGGTTGGAGGACAAAATGTGACTCATATAATGAAGACTGAAATCGGCCTAAAGCAGTTATTTCTTTTTATGCTGCTGTTCATGCTCTTTTTAATAGAGTGAAGCAAAGGAGCAGAACTACCCAACTGGGTTAAGTTGTAATATTTATGTCAGTGAATCAAAATCACCCATAAACATAGTTGTGAATTGTAAATACTGTAATCAGGGATATGTTAATGGTCCATTACTTAAATTAATTAGGTCTCTTGCCCCTGAAGGTCCAGAAAAAGGCAGCAAACCAGAAATTTAAATCGTTCTCTGTGTCAAGTTGAGATGCCTGAAAACAGCATATCCATTTCTTCTAGCTCAGTTTTCTTGACCTTTCAGTTCTTTCTTGGCATCTTCTGAATCGTTAAAAATAAAATCCTTATGAGGGCACTGGCAAGTGGTTAGCAAAGCTCATTATGGCAGCTTTCTACATTCAGATATTAAAGCAATAGAAGTCAGGATTGAAATGGGAAGAGATAATTGTATACTTTAGGAAAAGTAACTCTCCAGTGACGGTCCTGGGAAGCCCGGCGAGCTAAGCTGTTTCCCTTCAAAGCAAAGAACCATGCGGGCAGGCCTCCCCGGCACATCACTCTTACACTCCTGAACACAGTAACCCTGCAGCCAGGGAGCCCTCCTGCTAAAAGTGCATTACCCAAATCTTAAAAAAGAGTCTGCAATACATTATGGGTGAGATTCTGCTGCCCGGCCCTTGGCTGGGAGCGTGGCTCTATTTCTTGAAGCGTAGGATGCTGTGCAGTGTGGAGGGAGTAGCAGAATCTGGGCACATGAAGTAGTTAAAATAATTGTGGTCTTCTGAAAATTCCCAGTAATACTCGGATTACTGTTTGAGTTGTTTTTTAATTAGTGCTATATACTGAATGGACATTAGTGCAGAAGATTTCATCTGCAGTATCTCTGTCTCATTTAATAGCTTTCAGGATTATTGTATTTAAAGACTTATATACTTATATACCATTTCACAAGCCTATTGTCAATCTTCTAAATGTATTGAAGATGATTATGGAATGAAATCTACCTCTGTGGCTTTTGTGACATTATCTTCTTCAAATGAATTGAATGCCACCTTTGCCTCATTTCTTCCAGCCCTGCTGTATTTCTGTTCTATGAAACCTCGCCGTTAGCATTCTGAATGTGTTGATTCTGATATTATCCGTCACTTTCCATTGCAGTTTTCTCAAGGTGAAATCTCTCTGCTAATTCAAAAAACTATCTGTCTTCATTATGTATAAATGACTTTGCCCAAAGACTAAAAAACCTAAATGTAAGATAAGGGCTAGCCACATTTTGTGCCGAAATAGTAAATGCAGAGGGAAAAAGGTGTAAGGAAGGAAGCATAACCATTTAACATTTTCTTTCTGTTTTTTTCTGGGGGGAGGGAGGGTTTTAAGCTTATTTTCCAGGAAGGTACAAGTCTAATGAGCTGAGAACTTTTTCCTTAAATAATTGTTTTCCTGGATCTGGGCATTTTTTTAAAAACACCGTCATCATGCTTTAAATAACCATGGTTCCAAATGAACATAGCAATGGGGAAAAAGATCCTATTCTTAACTGGCTTGGAAGGATACCAGGGAGTAATTCTTGCACAGCTAATATTTTTCATATTCATTAAATATGTTTGCTCAGTAAGCCAGACATTTTATTGTGTACACTACACTAGTATACTAGAATTACTCTGATGTCTTTCTTCAATCTCATGAATTACTTCATGAATTACCTGCTTGATCAGTGAGACAGTAGTAATGATGAATGCATCTGTTTATTTCTAGAAAAAGTATCAACTATTTTTTAATTAGGGAGTGGCACTGTTAATTGATGGGTGCCCTCTGTGTTCTATGTGTTCAGCAGAACCTTCCTTGCTGTTTGTTATTACTAGACCTAGAGAAAGCTGGACCAGTGCAGAGTTCAGGTCTGTTGGATGCTGGTGCTGCCTTTCTGGCAATTAACATGGCTGTGAATACAGTAGACTGGGCTTTATTTTTCATGGCATTCCATTTGGTCCAGCTCAGGAAGGTTTTTGCCTGAAGACAAAAAGACACATTTTGCTTAGTATGTAAATTTGAACTCCCAATTTCTCATAGCTACAGAAATACAAACTAAAATCAAATCTCTGCATTTAATGACCTCAGTGAGTATAAAACAGTCACACCTTGTCCTGGTTTCAGCCAGAATAGAGTTAATTTCCTTCATAGAAGCTAGTGTGAGGCTATGGTTTAGATTTTCTTCTATGAAGAAAATTAACTCTATCCTGGCTGAAACCAGGACACACCTGTATAACCTTGCTTTCCATCAGCAAAAAATAATCAAATAACCAGTGTGAGAGAATTCATCACTGAATCTACAGTATAGATGACAGTAAGGCAGAGGTCTCTTGAGGGGTTCTGTTCCTCATTTTACTAGTTACCAGTTTACTAGATGGGAGTTTTCCTGAATGAATACCTCATAGGTGATAACCATGGGAGGTGGTGATAGCTTTAGATGCAGAGCAGATTTGGGAGCGAGAACCACATCTAAATAAGGAGAACAAACTGGGGGGGCATAAAGGGCATATGGAAGTACTGGAGATGGATTTACTATTTTAGCATCGTACCAAGTGTTGTCCCTTACACTTAAATAGAATTTCATTTATAGTATCATCTGAATGGCTGTGATTTCACTAGTTTGGCAGCAGATTCTACCTATGGAGCCTTTCCAACCTCTGCTCTGCTCTTTTTTTAAAATTCAGTGCAGGTATAAGCTGCTTTAGTTTATTTTTCTAGCTATCAGAAATGCATTCAGAAGTTGAAAAAATGGAGGGTTCCCAGTATTTCTTGATAATAGAAGCTTTGCACAGAAATGTTCATATTTCATGGTAGTCATAAAATGCGTGGAGTCAATTTTATCTGCAAGTGCTCATGGGTCTCAAGGACACTAATTCATGCACTCTCCATTTATCAATACGTTTCATAGTTTAAACATGAATATTTGATTATTCTGATCAAACATAGAATTCTAGGTAATTATTAGTTTATTTAAGCCAAAGAAACACATTGAATTAATGCCTTGACTGTTTTATTCATTGACTGTTTTCTGTATTAGTGTAGATACACATCTTTTGTAAGAACAGAGGAAGGGACAGCAGCGCTTACCATCGAAGCGGCAACATAGAGAGAGGGAAGTCACGCACTGGAGCCTTCCTAGGCAGCAGGATAACTTCAGCCAGCTTGCTGCCCCCCAAAGCAGCAGTCTGCTCTTCCTCTCAGTTTTAGCAGCTTGTATCAGTCCTCTGGTACTGATACTGATCCTGCCTTCAGCACGGGTATTTGTGTGGCTGGGCACATGCTGTTGGAAAAAGAGCTGGATTAAAACTAGCTCAGGAAAAGAAAAAGTAGAAACAGTTAGGTGGGAAAGAGTGGCTGGGACAAATGGAAGGATTGCTTCAGCCTCCATTTGTACTCATGTATGTGAGTGTCACATGTCTATAGGCGAGTGTATGTTTTTGATGGCAATATACTCTTGCTGTGCAACTTAACAAAATAACACAGTGGTGAAAACTAAGACAATGTATTACATCACTGATCGGCTGAGTGATCTTAAGCAAGTCGTTTAGCTATCTCGCGCGTCAGCTTCAAACTGGATATTACTGGAAACCAGCTCTTACATTTGCCTTTTTTTTCCCCCCAGGTAATACATTTTTACTTCCGTTTCTCCTCTCCTGAAACCCTGGAGTTCTGTAGGACTCCAGATAGGTTTTGTGCACTCTGCTAATGTTAGCTCGTTTTTCCTTTAAAAGCACTGTAGCCTCACCTGGTATGTCGGGTACAAATGAGGCTTCAGATTGCCTAATTCCCATTGACAGACTGGGTGACCTACCTTTGCACAAGGGTTGCAACAGTCAATAAAAAAGCAGTGAGAGAAATACCTGGTAGAGGACAGTGGGGTCACTGGTTATATATAGGAAGAGTTGCACCAAAAATAGAGTAGTATTTGGAGATGAATAACCTTAGACTATTTCAGGGCTATTGAAAGAGGTCTGGGGTTTTTTTCTTCTTGTTTTATCTCCCAGAGATGGAAGAATTTTGCTGAATAAGGAATGTCTGATCCCATTTACTTCCTAGCTGCCAAACTATGAGTACTTGGAATCAGTTTAAGTGTCCTTCAGTGCATATAGTTTGTTGCACAGGCCCATTAACTAATTTGTTTTTCCATTGTGTAATTTTGTACAATGGTTGCAATATGGCAACGAAGCTCGATCTTCAGAAATTCATTGTTCTGTAACAGTTCTGAAAATTAAGTGCCTAGTATATATAACTATTAACTTAAAAGCTATTCCTTCCTACGTGTGCAATGAAAAATAGTCTCCGAAGAATGAATATCACTCCAGTATTTTATTCACGTCTGAAAGTAATTTTACAGAATTTTGATTTATCCTGTCTAAAGTACCTCTTGTATGTTTTCTGACTCTTTTCTGCTTAACATATGCAATAGGGCGTTTTAAAATGGAGGTGAGTGAAACTGATATAATCCATAAAAATAGATGAACGGTGTTAAGCCATTTGATTGGCATGTAATCACGAGCTGCGATATTCCTTCAGCCTTCACATCGTTCTTTCACATAAACACGCTAGCACATGGCTAGCACTTCCCCAGTGCATTTCACTAACCGTGAAGACAGTCGAGACTCCATTTGAGCAGATCTGTTTTTCCTGGGCTCTGTACAGCTTCAGGAGCCTGTTGGAGTTTTTACTTACCATAACCTCTGGACTACAGGAGATATTCCTCTCACCTGTAGCTACTGGAAACTGTGCTGCCTCCAGCTGCAGGTGTCCAGGAACCTGCAGATCATTTCCGTCTCAAGCATTCTCATTCTGTCCTCCCTGCAGCAATTGCTGCAGGTGCAGAGCTGACAGCACATTTTTTGAGAGAAGCTGTGCAGTCTTATGTCTCCAAATATTCAGGAAAAAAAACTTACTAACCCCTTTAATAGCAAGATGGAAATTTTGAAACTGTTTATTCCATGCCATAGGACCTGTCTTGTCATTTAGCTTTCACTACATGGAAAACAAAGCCAAAAAGCTCCTCTCCACATTCCCCCTCTGCTCTCTTGTGTTTGAGATGGAAAGGTAATTGTGCTTGGCAAGGGTGACTGGATTACAGCTGCCTTTGACTTCCAGGTTTTTTTAGTGCCATCATGGTGCCTAAATGTGTGCAGAACACTGTGACACAATGGGGAAAATGGGATTTGATTTCTTTGGAATTAGAAAAAAAATGTGGTTCTTTCCCTTTGAGGACAATTTCCAGAAAACCAAATTAATTTTATCTTATTTTTAAGACTTGGAAGGTTTTGACTCTGTAATACCAATTGCTGAGAAGCTTAATCATCCAACTACATCCAGACCAAAAGCTACTGGCAGGCGACCACCCTCCCAGTCTCTCACATCTGTAAGTTAATTTTCCTTTTCTTTTAAAAATATTTTTTTCCAGTTTTTTTTCCATCCTTCTATTTGTGTTCCCTGGTGTTTTTAGTACGCTTACACAGCCGTTCTTTCACACGTACAGTTAGGCAAAGGGATGCAGCTCAGGAAAATTAGTGTCAAAAAGCTGCCAGTGTTTTGAATACTGATGTTCCCTCCTTACAAGATTTGTACCCCCTTATTTGGGTGCTGCCAAGTATTCCTTGCCAACCATGACTGAGGCCAGAAAAATCCTTTATAAAAATCTTCAGAATAAACTAGTTTGTGCTAAGTATTAAAGGATTTTGAAAGTGTTACCCAAAAGAAGCATTTCCCTTGGTGTCTTTAGGACATTTATCAGATTTTGAGGACAAACAAACTGTTTCAGCCTTCAACAACTCTCCTTGAGCCATCATGTGTTTATTCTCATTAAGCTCACAATTGTAGATATAAGGGTGATTTAAATTTCACTCTCTAATATGTGTCTTTAGACAACTTGGTCTTATAAACCATACTTTGGAAACCACTGCTTAGTTTTTCAGTGCCTTTTTCTTTGGGGTTTGGGATTTGTTCATTTCCATGCTTTTCTGCATTCCGGAACACCAGAATGAGAGTAACTACTGGTGGTTACCTGTGTTCATGTTGCTGAAGAAAGACGAAGTGGAGGGAAGCAAAAATGATTATTGTGAAACTAATAGAAAACAAAAAAGAAAGCTTTCAAAATTCATTATGTACATAAATACAGAAACATAAAAGATGAGTTCAAAGTTCTTTCTTCCCCTGTCAAATCCATGGGGAAAGGAGCAAGGGGTGGAAAGAACCTTCCCTGTTTGCACCTTCACAAAGAGGCTGTGCACAAGGCAGCCCTGCTGTGCCAGTAGTGTGTGCGGGCAGCAGCATGGATCCTCTGAAGAGCAGCAAAGTGGGACCTGCACTGAGCAAAGCCATGGCAGAGCGGCCCAGGCGGCAGAGCTGGCATCCCCCCCAGCATGGTGCGCGGTGTCCTAGGCAAGTAAGGTACAGTTCTTCTCACGGACAGGAAGGTGCTTTCATCCTAGGATATAATGCAATGCAAAGATGTAAGCTAATGTTGAATTCAACTCTTAAGTATATCTCATTTCATAAATGCTTTGAAAGCATTTTAGCCTTGAAGCAAGATGTAAAAAAGGGGGGGTGAGGGAGAGTCCTGATTTTAAGTATTGTTACTTTGAAAATTATAACTAAAAAAGTCATCACATAAATGCTTTTCTTCTTCCTTTGTTAAATTCTTGTACAATGAAAATACCTGCATTTTTTTTCCTCTCTTGGGGGTTGTTTTTGTTTGTCTACATAGTCATCCCTTTCAAGCCCCGATTTCTTTGACTCTCCAAGTCCTGAAGAAGAGAAGGAGGAACATGTTTCCATTACCCACAAAACTGTTGAAGCGTCAAGGAAATCAAGAACTGTTACAATATCACAAGTAAGTTAATTGGAATATCTCTGCTTAACCTTATCACATGCACCTTCATTTTTTAAAACAGTATTCAAATATTTATTTTTAAAATATAATTCAACAGTCACCTGGTAACTGGTGAAAAGAAGCTTAAAATTGTAAGGGTTACTAAAGATTGTTCTGTGTTTGAAATGCAAGTCTAAAGTGAATTGCACAGTTAAAATGTCTCCATAGCCACACTGTGAAAAAATCCTTCTAGTGTAAATATATTTCACGGAATCAGAGAAGCTAGGGAAATAAATTTTAGAAACAAAGGCCGCTACTTGCAGCTGTAAATTAAGTTTATGTTAGAAGAGTCTGTGAGCAGAGAAAATACAACTCTCTGACCCACTCCAATAGTATGTGAATTTAAATTTTCAAGTATAATCACTTTTTATACTGGTATAATTGTATTCATTTGATAGGCATTGTGCCATTCTTACTGTATATTGATAGAAAACTATAGGATAATTGAATATTACAGCAGGAGTATGTAGATCAGGCTTTAGAGCTTGAAGCTGTTTTTTAGTACATAAGGATAATATGTACTAAGGAAAATAATAATAATGCAAATATTACATTCTAATAGTGTAACAGAAGTATTTGAAAGATTAAGTCATGCACTTCTGTGATGAAGTTAGAAGGATAATGTTTTGCTATATAGCTCCCTCTTCTGGGAGCACTTGCATTAAGGAATGCTCTTGGGCCAACATTTGTGAATTACATGCTGGTATGCCAAGGATGTAGATGTTCTTCCTGTAAAACAAGATGACTGCTATCAGAAAGTAGCTGCCTCAGGCTTTAATGTTGATAGCCAGTTAAGCTCTGGAATAAGGTGTTCAGTGTGGATGTTGTGCCTTGCTCACTTGCTCCAGGTTTGAACTCAGCCTGACATCTCTTTTTCAGTCCAAAGGAAACTTGCATATACTGGTATAAAGATTAGTATCCATGAGAGATCCTATTATGAGCACACATTACTCACACATGCACACATATATATTTAAATTTTTTAAAGAATATTATTAAGGTCATGCAGTCAAGCATTCAAGCCACTGGTGTGATTCAGCTTTCTTGTGATTGTAACACTGTTTTTATTTCTATGGTCACACTGCTTTTTCTGCAGAACACCTTTTTTATGGGGTGCTTGCCCAAGACAGGTTCTGTGCTCGATCACACTCATGTAGTGGGGAAGACTGTTTTTTGCAGAACTCTGTGGATCCTGCTCTTCTGGCCACTAACTTCTCTCAGTTACTTTGTCCAGCTAATGCCACTGCCCCAGTCCCCAAGTCCTCACAATGTCTCCTTCCATTTCCATACCATTTTTTTTTCAATATCTTACCCTATTTGCCATTCAACTGCAGTATCTCTTTTCCAAAGATAGAATTGGAGTGTTCCCTAGTGCTTTTTCTTACTCTTGGGCAAATCAGATTTTCAGATACTCCTGATAGCTGTCATATAATGCACACATTAGCACTGCCAAACAACAGTGTGATAAATAATTAAGACTCACCTGACTTGCCATTGTGAGAACTGTACTTGTACACTGTTCTGTGTATGCAATGAAGTAAAAGGCCATATATGGTATGTGGACTTCAGATTTTCTATACCTTGTCTAATAAGTAGAGCACTGGATTGCAATTCAAGAAGCATGGGAGCCTTCTGAGCTAGCCACTTGGTTCCAGGGTAATAGGTTAAAGCTGCGTTTTTCTGTTGAGTTCCTGGAGGAATAAAGAGCCATTGGTAGTTACAGGGATTCACAGAAGCTTCCGTTTACAGAGGACAGTACAGAACATTTATTTCTTATTATTATTTTATCATTTTGAAGCCATGGGATTTTGGTTTTGTTTTTCTTTTTATATCATACCAACAAGCAAGCTTAAGGAATATTTTGCTGTTTTCATAATGCTAAAGGAAACATGTAACACAATTACTAATTTTTAAAAAACGATGAGTGTTGAAGATTTCTTCAATGGTTAGTTGGCAATGGTAAATTTAATCTGCAAAAAAATACAACTTGTATTCTTGGCCATGCTGTTTTGTGGTCCGTGGGAGATGTCCATGGATCATGGACATGGATGTCCATAGGTATGTTCTCACAGACTTCTGAGAGAAACACTGAGCACGTGTCCCTGGTTCCTTTCATTGCTAGGTCTGAGGTCTTGGAAACACTGCTGACTGGTTGTAGCAACTGTGGAAAGTCTTACTGAAGCTGTCTGAACTTCTGCATCCCAACTAGACACCCTCTGATGTACATGTACAAGGATAATGACTACTTGTTATGTTTATCAGGCTTTTGCCAAAACTGCCCGTGTTTGACTATGGGCTTTCAACATTACTGAAGAGAAGCAAAATACTTAATATTTGTTAGAGGTCTGATTTTGATAAAGCTTTCTCCAGAAATTAAATGCTATTCTTTTTGTTGCAGGTGTCTGATAATAAAAATTCCTTGCCTCCAAAACCAGGAGGTTTGGCTAGTGGCAGTAGTGTACAACCACCACTATCCCCTTCACCGTCACCTGGATTTCACTCAATTGCTATGGGAACAACAGGCCACAGGTCAAATTCCCCATCCCTGTTCGGTACTGAAGGAAAGCCAAAGACTGAGCACTTGAGCCAAGGTCAGACTGCCCTGGAGGAGTTGAGAACACAAATTAAGGAGCTAAGAACCATCATTGAAACCATGAAAGACCAGCAAAAGTACGTGCTGCAAATCACAACTGTAGGTGGAACGCATCCATTCATGCATGGTGGTGGCAGTTTCTTCTTGAGCTTGCCTTCATGTATGTTACTCTGCACGGTTTGCCTTTGTGTTTGTGAGTGATTTTCATCTGCCAGAACACATTCAGGAGTGAGAACCTCAGGAAAACAGACTGGCACTATCAATCTGTAACAGCTCTTTTTTTCTGTGTTATGACATAAGCAGATGTTTATAGGGTGTTGAAAAAGTTAAGTTACAAGCTATAAGCAGTGAATAAGGTTCTCATGTTGTTTTATTTGCCAATAACTGTTTGGGAACTCATGTGCATTGATCTTAATAAGGCGTGCATTTGTTCTAGTTGTAGTACAAATCACTACAAGTTCCTAAAATTATTAAATCAGTTTGTTGTTTGACTGTTAGCACATTTTCCCAGGAAGCTTGTATTACAAAAGAAGTAACTGAATTGTGATTAGGATGTTTGAAGACCTTTGTGTTTATGGCCCTGAATCTTACTATCTTAGTGTTGGGCATTTTTATTTTCTCTAAGCTGATCATTTCTTAGGAGAAACTGTGGCTGCCATGTAGGTTTTGCTATTCCTGAGAATATTTAATGTTTTGGAAGCTAAACTTTCACTTACGTCGTCAGTTGTGTGTAGCCCCAGGCAGGAAAAAGGGAAAGCAGTGTGCAGAGACTGTGGTGGAACAGAGGTGTGTAGGGAGTTTGGGAGAAGATGCAGGAGGGCATGGTTCAAGCTGGTTCTAGCCAGCGAGCCCCACGGCTTTGCCTCTTAGGCTGATCCCTGCCCCTCTGGTCTCCCCAGCCCTTCTTGCAAGGGCTGCTTCCGCCTACTGGTTTGTGTCTTAAGGCGAGATCACTCAGTGGGAACATGAGAAGCTGTCTGCTCCTTATAGCTATGTTCCCCTTCCCAACAAAGAATCATAGAATAGTTTGGGCTGGAAGGGACCTGTAAAGGCCATCTAGTCCAACCCCACTGCAAGAGCAGGGACATCTTCTGCTAGATCAGGTTGCTCAGAGCCCCGTCTAACCTGACCTTGAAGGTTTCCAGGGATGGGGCATCTACCACCTCTCCAGGCAACCTGTGCCAGTCTTTCACCACCCTCATTGTCAAAAATTTCTTCCTTAATCTAGGTGAAATCTGCCCTCTTTTAGTTTACAACCATTACCTCTTATCCCGTCACAACAGGCCCTGCTAAAAAGTCTCTCCTCATCTTTCGTATAAGCCCCCTTTAAGTACTGGAAGGCTGCAACAAAGAAGGATGACAGCAAATCCACATTTGGGATCATTAAGTCTTACAAATGAAATTGAAGATTACATTGTATTGCTGGCACAACCAGCTTTTAAGGGGCTTAAGTATGTGACAGCGTGGGCAGGATTGCTGTTACCAGCTCCTGTAACCCACCAACAGCCAAGCCATCCACATTCTGTATGGGAAAAAAGGCAACTGGGTGCTGACACAGTGTTGATACAACTAGTCCAGAGCAAAGCCTGTGGATGCAAGGCTGTTAGGAGGAAGTATTATTATTATTCATTAGCCATTCAGAGTGGGGAGGGTACTGTCCTTTTATAGAGAGTCTTACTTCTCTGTAATATAGCATATAGTATACAAAAATGTACTTAATTAGCTGTTCAGAGAAAAAAAGCTGACTAGTGAAGCAGGGAAAATATATCTCCAAGAAGTGATCTTTTGTATTTTACTAGTTTAATCATTTCCATTCCAAGCTTTTTTTTGCATTCTTTTAACAGAAAAGAGATTAAACAATTGCTGTCTGAGTTGGATGAAGAAAAGAAGATCCGTCTACGACTGCAGGTACTTAAATTATTTATAATGTTATGGAATTAGCGCAGTTTGATTTAGCCTCACGTATGGGACATAAGACTCTGCTAAGATACTTAGATTCCAGTAACATTTCTGAAAGGGATATACCTGTTCCCTTCACACCTGTTGCCAGTCTGTGTCATATATATTGCAATACTGGCTTCTTATTGAAAAGCTTGATAATTATCTAAAACTTTATCAGCACAAGTAGACAAATTAAAAAAAAAAAACACAATATAGGATTCAAACTATGGTATTTCTTAGTCTCAGTTTTAATGGTTTGATTTTGTCACAAATGAAATCATGCTTTTTTTCAATTTTTTGCTCCTTCCAAAGCTTTATATTTTGTAGTAGGCTTTTCTTAGTGTTGATATGCTTGGAATATTATTTCATATAGCAAGATTTTTGCAAGATTCTATGCTAACTACATTTTTATGTCTGCTTGACAGACTGTGATCAGGTTGTCTTTACAAAAGCATCCTAAACAATATAAAAGAAGGTGCTCTGATTAAGAGCCCTGTTACTGCTACCATAGTTTGTAGAGTACCTTAGCTCTTAGATGTTGTCATTTGCCAGGTAGCATGCTGCCCTACTTGTGTGAGAGTCCTGGAGCTGGACCTTTGTTAGAATCATTGACTGTGCTGCTTTGATATGGAATGACATTGAAACGGCTTTTCTGGGTTTTGGGGAGTGATTTGGACAATGCCCTTAATGACAGACTTTAACTTGGTCAGCCCTGAACCGGTCAGGCAGTTGGACTGGATATCTTTGTAGGTCCCTTCCAGCTGAAATAATCTATTCCATTCTATTCCATTCTATTCTGTTCTGTTCTATTCTATTCTAATTCTATTCTATTCTATGTACTTGATAAGTGGTTTAGTATTGATTGTATTTTATATTTTTATGGTATAGGTCAACTGTACTTATTCTTTGTACTAGGGATAGAAAATTGAATGGTAATTTCACTGGACTGTTTCATTGGGAACATGGCAAAGGGTGGCAGAACTGGAGACCATCAATGTCTGTGCTCCAGGGCTGCCTAAAGGACTTCATGCGTGCAACCACATAAGAGTGTGTCTTCTAGTAACACACAATTCATGTTCAGCTAAAATTGAAATTTATTCAGATAAAATCAATGAACATTTTTAATAGCTGTCGTTGATTTAGTCTAACAGGCCAGACCATTCAGAGGTCTGGATTTTACCTCCAAGGATGGCTTTACATCTTTATACAGAGACCTGAATTGACAGTTTTAAAATTGTGATCTTACAGCTGAATGCTTTTACTCCAGTTCAAGTGCTGCTTATACTGGTAAATGTTCAGATGCTAGCCAAGGTGGCATTATTAGCTTTACATGAAGATAAGAGTTCAACAAACAAAAGCTGCATTAGTTTAAGAGTGCTCTTACAGTCATAAAGTAGCACAGCGCTCAGTCCATGTATTAAAGAAGACCGACTGCCGTGATGACATGGCACAGTTGACCACTGCGGGTGTGTTTGAATAAGTCTAATACCCCTGCCTCAGGGCTTCCAGCATCTGTCAGAGGGGCCCAAGTGTACAGCTAGGGCTGATGATGGTTTCAGCCATATCCTTTTACCACACGGCTGTACATCTATGAGAGCCCTAAAGGTGCCTGGGCACAGGCTTGATGGGTGTAGAAGGCAACTGCCATCCCTACAGCAAGAACCATCCCTATAGGAAAGAGATGACAGGTTTTGCTCCTCAGCTACCAGTGCTCTTTGTCAGCAGTTCAGTTTACTTGTGCTGGGTGTAGCTGCAGCAGCTGCTGCACGGACACAGTGCTCATTCTGCAAGTAATTTCCTGGCAGCATGTTGCGTGGTTTGTAAAAGTTGTATTTTAGAGAGTTTGAAAGGTCTTCTGGTACATTCAAGGACTATACTTGTCGAGCTCTGAGGGGAGAAGGCTGTGAATGGTCACCTTATACAGCTGAGAAGATCACCTCAATATGTGAAAAATCTGTGGAAATAAGAGTGGTATGAAACCCGTACTCAACACCTGTGGCCAAGATGGAACATGTGCTTTTCAAGCGGCACCACCTGTGCCTCAGTTAGTTAAAGCATCTCATTTCATCACAAATATTTTTTTGTTTGTTTTCAGATGGAAGTTAACGACATAAAGAAAGCTCTTCAATCAAAGTGAATACTTGATAGGTGGAATGTTCCATTATTCTTCATGACTGAGACTCAAATTTATGCCCCAGCCAAAATAACTTTGTGCCAAATGATGTAAGAATTGCCTCAACATCCCTTTATTTGAAGGATTAGCACAGCAGTTTTTGATAGCACAACAAAAATACCAACAGCGAGGACAAAATTTCCACCCGAAGCAGTGCTGTGCAGCACTTGTTGTGACTGAAATTGATCTTCTTGTGCTAAAGGCTCTCTACTTCAAGATCCTAGGTGAAATGAAAACTCAGGCAGTTTAGTCCATAGTGGTACTATTTTGATGATATTTTTCCATAAATAAAGTGTATTTCAGATTATCTGTTTACAAGCTTTATGATTTTGACTTTTGGTTTTTAATTGTCTTTTGTCACGGATTTTAAAACGTTTGTACTGCATATAGCCAGGAATGAATGTTAATGTTGGGGCTTGAGGGATTATTTTTGCTTCAAGATAGAACAGCCTACTTTTTGTTACGGTTTTAAGTTCTGTTAAATATGCAATTTTATGTCCCCAAATCCCCTACAATTTAAACTTACGTTGTGTACAGTAATGTATTTACGAGAAGGAAACAAACCAACAGAAATCTGGTCTTTGCAATGATTTGTGCCTTTCTTTGCCACACACTGACTGGAGCCGGTCACAAGCCAGGTCTCCCTAATGTAGCTACCACGACGACTCCTGTCCCGGTGTCCGGTGGAGGTCACCGTCTCCGTGTACAGCTGCTCAGTCAGTAGACCCAGGTTTGTGCAAGGTGGCAGGACAAAAGGGCGCAGCTGAGAGCAGCTTCGTCTTGAGCAGCTGTGGCTTTTTAGCTTTCCTGGTTTTGACAGGCCTCTCCCTCAACTCGAATGTTCATCTCCGCTTGATTTTCGTTAGATGATTAAATGCCCACCTCTGTCCCCAATTTTGCACAGAGTGAACAGAATATGCATTATTAAAGCAAAGATAAATAAAAGTAAGCTATAAAACATGAATAAAAAGTTGTATTATTTCATGCACAAGGTTGTCTATTGTGTGACATTGTTTTATTTGCTGTTTATGTGGTATTGTTTGCTACATTAAGTTGTACACTTATAGACTGATACACTTTATAGTCCTTTTTTTGCAGCAGGAGTTTCTTTTCATCATTTTATTGAAACTGATGCTAGCTTCATTTCTTCCAGTTTCTCTGTTTGCTTTCATCCTTTCAAAATAAGGTCTCCCATTCTTCTGATTGTGGTTTCGTGTGTTCTTTGCTAGCTGCGGAGTATCCATCCCATATACCTTGTCAGCAATCTTGGTTGAGTTTATACAAGTGTTTAAATAATGGATATTTTTGCATAGCATGGAGTGAGTGGGCGAGTGATACTGGTGATGCTTCAGAGTGACAAAAAAAACCCAACAAACATACAAAGGATCTATTTGTCATCTCACCAAATGCTAGAGCTGGCTCCAGCCAGCATATCCTGTATCACAGCTAACCCCCCTGCCTGCCAGAAGCAGGATGAGACATGGTGTTCAGTTGGCTGGTCACGTTCCACGGGGTCGGCAGAGTTCCCGTAATCTTTTTGATATGCATAGCTATAGAAAATACACACTCCACCATCCCCAAATCTTGCTTTATGGGTCTCAACTGGCAGTGCAGAACCTCACTGTTGGGATGATTTCCTCTACCACAGCATCTGCTTCTGTTGTTAACAGTGGTGTCTGAGATTGAAAGATCGGATAATGAAACTTGAGAATTTTTTTTTAAGTCCCAATACATTGCTCAATGCACTCAAACAGAAGCACTAATAAAATATTTTATCACTGAAATGCTCTTATTTAACATTTTTAAATAACTGCATTAAAATATTTTTGTACAAAGAATGATAGTCTCACCATAGCTTTCCAGCAATAAAGATTTATAGATTACTTCCATGTCTTTTGTTGAAGTTGGTAGCAGAGTTAGGAGAACAGGAGGAAATGAGGGATAAGGAATAAGAATTCTGTTTGGGTTTGTAGTTGTGCATTTGCAACATGTATCCAGAAATGAACAGCTCTGGCTTCGTAATTGCATCCCTAGAACAAGATAAACTATTGTATCTGTGGTAAATAAAGTATTGATTCCTGAGTTGCACCTCAGCAATGTAAGAGACATCTCAGAAATGGTCCATATTTTGCAAATGAAAGTCTGGATTTGGCACGGAGTTTCCTTGTATCAGATTACATTATTTTTTTTTTCTTCTGTTGAGATGGTAACTTGTCATTTTATAAGTCCAAGTTAGAAGTCCAACAAGTCATACTTTGTAAAAGAAGGTTAAATAAGATTTTGTGAAAATGCTTTGTTTTGAAATTTTATTATTCTGGGAGAAGAGAGTTTGTAAAAATACAAGCTCTTCTTGCTGCATTCCATTATAATAACAGAAAGTATTTCACATAACACATGGATTTTCCCTTTTTAAAGAGGATCAATTTTGCATTAGACCTGTGGATATAAACTGCTGCTTTTAAAAATGTTTGGGTTTATATTTAAAGAAAAACAGAAAATGCTGGTGAGCTACAAAGTGATTTTGATGTGAAAATGATTAAATACTGTCATTTGAAGAGTTGTGTAAAATGACTTTTCATTATCATGCACACACTGGTCTTGTGGCAGACTTCTGTTTACATGTAGATGTCAGGTGTGAAACATCAGGCTCATGCCTTTGGGTGATAATGTTCAAATTCTTGATTTGGAAAGTTTTTAGGTCATTAAGAAAGCAGTTTTATGTTCTCTTTATGTTCTTTTTTCAACTCTAAAAGGAGCAAGTATTTCTTAATCTGGGGTCTTAGCACTTGAAAAATTTCTATGTGGAAATAAGATGGTAAATAGTTAAAGCGTTAATTAAGTTCCGTTACTTAAATTTCATCTTGTGTGTTTTTCTTATTAACAGTCCATTTGTAAATGAGCAAAGGCTTAGACGAATCTGTTGTTACGCTAACAGGTCAAAGGATAGAACACAACTATACGCAGTAAATTTTTGTTTCCGGGCATATGATGGCCAGCTGCCCCGTCCACTTTGTGAGCACATGCTACTCTGTGTATGACATGTCCAGAGGAGTGTTGTACTCTGTGACAGCCAGGACTGAAATTTGCACCTGTGAAAGCAGGGTGAGAGCGCGCCGTAAAACACCCTCGGAAAATCATGTTCTGATGAAGTGAGAGAATCGTTTCGCTCATCTTCTTGTGGAGCTGACTCACATGTGAGCAGGCCCCACTCTCCCCCTGCTCACCCTCCGCACCCGGCTGCCCTGCTGCAGGGGCGGCTGCCCGGGGGCCACGACGTCCCCAGCTCCTTCTGCGCAGCGTGGCCTCTGGACAGGCACAAAAACAGGGCTGCTGCTGCAGGGCTGGCGTGGCATGGAAACATCTGATGTTCCTGTGAATCCCTTGGCTATGCTGCATTGCGGTCATAACTGTGCTGACAGCTCTCATGCTTTTAGTCTCTGTTTCGGGCTTTCACGCTCCTGCGGGCCTGCCTTGGGAGCGGGCCGGGGAGGCTGTGGTCAGAGGCGCTGCAGCTCCTGCGTCCCACAAGTACCCAACGCCAGAAGCCAAAGAGAGAGTGCGGCTGGGGTGGGGGTGATGTGTGGTGCTCCTGCCTCGCAGGAGCGAACGGCCGGTCAGCAGCCCCTGGTGCGGCGCGAGGCCGGGAAGAGGTGGGAGGTCTCTGGTGTCTGCTTCGCCTCTGGAGAAGGGGCCCTGGGGCTGGAAGCGGTACAGGGGCGCATTGATGAAGAAAGCGTGAAGGCTGGTTAGAGGGAAGATGCCTTTGGGGCAGGCGGGCTGTGGGTTGAGAGGCAGGCTGGACTA
The DNA here is from genome assembly GCF_964289735.1 of Phaethon aethereus. Classification (NCBI taxonomy): domain Eukaryota; kingdom Metazoa; phylum Chordata; class Aves; order Phaethontiformes; family Phaethontidae; genus Phaethon; species Phaethon aethereus. The sequence goes on from NC_138575.1 coordinate 134,152,054, forward strand.
CTGCTTAAAAGCAGAAACAACCAACCCCTCTGCTACTCCTGCACTGAGGATGCTTTTCAACCATGTTGCGGTGGCAGTGCTGCTGGGCAGCTGTGGTTCCCATAGGCTTTGGCGAGCACAGGGTCTTCCAAGCATTGACTTCTATTCAGGGCAATCCTTAGGTTAAAAAGAGCCAGAGAGAGGTGGAGCTGAACTCCCACCACTAAACGCTGGGTATTTGTATCCATGGTTATTAATACCCTTCAGCCAGTAATTAGTTTTTGCTTGGCACCTTGGGCCTCAGCTGACTCTAGAGCTGGCCTAGGAATTAGCAGCCGGCTGCGTACACCCCGGCCCGTTCACTCCCGGCTTCCTGCAGCTGCTTCCCTGCTCCCACCACAGTCCCGCCACTCCCCGCCTTGGGAAAATAACCAACTCCCTTAGGTCATCAGCCCTGAAGGTGAGGGGATGCCAGCATGTCCCAGCCTGGGACAGAGCAGCTGAGGAAGCAAGAGACACCCATTAAACGTCCACAGGAAGCTGTGGCGCTGCGCGTGCTGCCAGGGGACAAGGGGGCTCGGCGCCCACCAGCCTGGTGCTGGGCAGGCCAGAGCTCTGGGCCACCCTCCCCTCTGCTTCCTGCTGAAGTGGTGAAGGTTATCGGGCCCACTCAACACACGGTTGTTTGGTGTTAGCTCTTTTAATTAATATGATTTCTGATCCCATGCAGGCACAAGCTTTGGCAGGTAGCTAGTGTGAACCACTGGCAGCCTCGGGAACAGATGCGCGAGAGGCTTTCTTTGCACTGCCACAGTCGGGCTTTTCTTGAAGCAGCGACACAGCTGGATTTCTCCTTTCAGTGCTCACATTCCTCTATTAGACAGCGTGGGGGTTTGGAGTGCAAATAGCTAAACTAACAAATTAGCTTAATGCTCTTGTGCATTTTTGGAAAAAAATTAAAAGTATTAGAAATTTAATATTTTTAAATGCATTATTGCTGTAGGATGAAAAATTTAAGATGGAAGTTCATTTTGTTGAAAACATTACCTTACAAACTGAAGTGCTACCTTAGTGTATTTTAGCAGCTTAATTATCTGTAATTCTAGCCAAATCTCTAGAACCATGAGAAGAATTGTTCTGACACGTTGCAAAGGCTACGGTAGGGAGGCAGGGCCTCTCTCTCAGCCCCAGAGATAAGTACATTTCAAACTCTCTCATCTTCCTTTTTTTATGTAGGAAAAGAAACTGGAGAATGTAGCCTGTGACAGTCACAGGAAAATGTAATTGGCTTTTATCAGTACGATCTTAGAAGTTGTAATAGGCTGTAAAAGTTGTAGTAGACTGTTTCTCTTGGAGGTGAAAACTTGAGAATTAGAACAACAAAGCAAATTAAATAAGAATGACCAGGCTTCAGAAGCAATTTTGAATATCAGAACGTTAAAGAAGTATCTGTTTTCAAAATTTCCACTGGTAAACCCCCTTCCTTTCACTGCACCCAGACCTGGCATTTTCATTTGCTGTGGCAGACCATTTTCCCCAGTACAACATCTGTCCCCTGCATTGCTTCATTCCAGCTAGCAAAAATGGCAAACGTGCTTCCACAAAGGGACCCATCAGGCTGCTCTTCGCCTCCTTGGATAACAGCAGCAAAGAGTTTGGGATTTTGTGAGAGCACTTTTTCAGCTCTTCTTAGAGGTAGTGAAAATTAAGCTGGGCAGCTATCCCTGCTACAGGGTGACCCATCACCTGGGTTTATCCTTTCCGGGGATGGTTTTCTTTGTGAAGGGCATAAGTGCTGGAGAAAGCGCAGTTCACACAATCTGTGCACCATGCTCTTTCTCCTAGCACAACGCACCAAAAAGCAGAACAGTAGTTAAGAAAGGATAAGTAGAAGAGTAGGTACACCTGCATGGAAATTTACACCTGCTAGATAATTTGGCTGCTCTGGATTCAAAGAGCCAAATTTACTGAGCCTCACTGGAAGCACAGCTGCAGCCATCTAGCAAATAAAAGCACAAGGCAGGGAGAAACATGACAGAAATATTGAGACCCCAGCAAAAGCAGCATTTGGCTGGAGAAAGCTAGTTCATTAATGGATGACAAGCCTCTCACCAGAGGTTCAAGATGTTTGTGCTCTGATTAGGCAGTCACGGCTGGTGCATGTCACAGATCTCAGGGGAATGGAAAATTTCTGATGCTCTGACCTGAAGCACCTGTTCACCTCAGAAACACAGCTCAGTAACCTGTGCTTCGGCAGCTCTAACACAAGAAAGATGCCACGCTGCTGCAATGGCTACGAGCTTCAATATTGGGCTAATTGAGGTATGTTAAAGTCAACGAGGCTGATTCAGAGCTCCCAAATGTCACCAGCACAGCAGGTACCTGTCACCAATGCACTAGCTGGAGCAGTACCTCTCTCTCCAGCTGAGTCCAAGTCTGGGGTAAGCCCAAATTCTCCCACTCACATTTTCACTCACCTTCCAGGTCCTCTGACTCAGGCCTCATGCTTTCTTAGCCTTCGCCTGCATAATAATAAATGGCACCAATCTCAGGCTCTAAACCTCCTTTTGTCTTGAATCTAACATCTTCCTGCTCTAGAAATGTGTGTCCTAGCACCCCTGTGACACACAGGAGGGGAGCTGCCCACTTAAAGATGCAGCCCACCACCTCTGCCCATGTGAAGGTGCTGATGCTGCAGCTCAGGTAAGCTAGTTGCCTTCTGCAGACTCTGGCTGGTGTCTCTTCGCAGGCTGGACTGAGATGTTGCCGTGTCTCTGTTAAACAGAAAACAAATGGGATGTTCCATAAGGTGGTGTCATGCTGCAGTGGTGTGTGTATGCCATGCGGAAATCTGCATCTCATTGATCTTCTCATTTGGGGATGTAAGAAAGCGTATCTGATGTTTGTCCTGCGTGCATGATATAACCTTATATTTTACTTCTTTGTTACTGTGTTAACACCTAAGAACATTCCAGAGCAGTACTGAAATAATACACAGTTTTCCAACTGGATTTAAACTTCTAGAGAAAAAAAGGCCATGGGGTAACAAAAAGGATTACCTTTTACTACTGCTTCTGGAAAACTTACTGCGATCATAAGCTCAAGTCTTTTCTTCAAATAGCTGTTATTTGGAATTTCCCAAATCAAAAGAAGAGGCAGATGTTTCTATTACAGGGCTATTAGCAGAGCATGTCTTGGTTCCTATGAAAAGGTCAGGAATGCTTTGTGCTTTCTAGGTGTCTTGGATTTGAACAGGAAGTGAGTTATTCTTTAACTTGTTTTTCACTGCGAAGTGCAGCCAGAAATTCTTCGGTACTGTGACAGAAATGTGATTTGACACAATGATGGGCTGAAGGTTTCACTTACATCATTATAAAACTTTTCTGGAATGATTCCTATCATACTGGCAGATGTCTGAAAAGGGGCTGCATTTGAGTGACAACGTATCTGGCCATAAAATTTTCTAACTGTACAAGAGTGACGTATTACTTGGCAGTGGCTTTAATAGTCTCAAGCATGTGACACTGCTCTAGCAAAGAATAAATGTAATACAAGCTGACAAAGCAGAGAAGACAAAGTGTCTGGCATCGCATCTTGTCTTGCTGTGTAACCAGGAGAGTTTCAGGACCAGCTGTAGACCAGTGCATGGAAAATATGATGTACACTCAGGTCCTGGCGTTAAAAGTATGGAGAACTACACCTAGCCAAAGCCAAATATAAAAATCAGACGCAGTGCTAATAAGCTCACACTTACAAAGCAAGGGCATCATGCAAGCCGAGAAAATAATTGCCAGAGGTTTTGAGAAAGGCTAACGTTGCTTCCCGTCTCACTAGGTGCCTTAGCTGTGGTCCTACCGATTATTGCCTGCTTCTCCCATGTCTTTTCACACTGCTAGTTCATGGATGTGAATTACGTATTGATTCAAAAAAAAAAAGCTCCTATTTTGCTCATTGGTAGACTTCTTTCTTCACATATCAAGCTAGTATTTAATACATGTTGCAATTTCTTCACTGCCTTAACAAGAAGGAAATAGGAGTGCAATTTAAGGATTCTTGCTGAAGTTGTATTAAATTTCCATATTCACCCAAATATATGAAGTCTTCATTAGTACCTATTATAAAGCAATTATCAACGTAACAGATGAGGTTTTTTATTTGTCACTTCAAAGCAACTCTTGTCTCTTCAGGATTCCTTTACTTTTCACAGTACTAACTGTAATACCAAAACCATTATGATTACAGCTATTTAAAATGTTTTTAAGCAGCACTGACAGCTTTGCTTTTGCTAAGCTTCTAAGCCCCACATGTATCTGGCATCTAGAGCAATATACAAATAGCTTAAATGTTTTCTTAGCTAATGTAGCTAAAATAGAATAAAATGAGCCACACTTCTAGTCCTCTCCATTGTTTGTATAATATGTGGGCATAACCATGTTGTGTTCCCTGCCACAGTCACAATTTCGCTGGGCTTTCATTAATCAGCAGACAGAACAAGCCTGTTTAACTGGAATAAAAGTGAATACTTGGGTGGCCTTTATCATGAGTAGTTCTTCAGTGAGAAATAACTTGAGAGAAGGTAAAAGTGAGAATCTTGTCTTAAAACAGTATGTTAAGAACAACTGCCATGAAAACACTGAGCCATGACACATAAAGAAGTCAAAGGTACTTTGATCAAGCTGAAGACAGGAAAATTAATTGGGCCCAGTAAGAATATTTAATCTTCTGCCCGTGCAAACATTCTAAACCAGACCTCTTGAAGTTGCTTCTAATTTCTCAAGGAAATATGTATTTCTTACCCCTAGGACCTGCTGAATTGGAGAGAGACCTAACACAAGGAGCAACCTGTTAGGTATAGGACTGCGAAAGAGAAAATATTCATCGTGTCAAGTTGCTGTATAAGTGAAGAAATCTAAGGCTGATATCATGTTAATTATTACATTTTAAAATTCTTAATTAATTAAAATATTGTATTGTATTAATATCTAGTACTTGAATACTAAAACCTCGAATTATATAGATGGTCAGCTGAAGACTCCATCCTCTTGCTAAGTCAAAAGTGTTCTCTTTCCCCACATTTTCTTGAGGTTTTCTCTAGCATTAGTCATCTTAGTGGGGCTTTAGAAATTTCAGGGAGGTCCTTCTGGATGGGGCCTGGTTTGTTTTTCTCCCATCTGAAGTATAAACTAAAAGTAATTTGAAATGTGTTGAAAACTGGAGGCAAGTGATTTTCTGTTTGACTAATTGATTAAAGATGCTATTTTGGAGAACCTCAGTTAACATCTCTAAGTTGGCTGTTTGCTTCTCCATTTCTGAACTGAGTGGAGAAGGCCAGAGAGCCACAGGTACTTAAAGCAGAACAAAGTTTTTAGTCAGACTTTGTAAATGCACATGCCTGAGTCTTGCATGATTGACCTGATCTAGCTATCTGATAGAAATAATGTAAATAATGCCAACTATCAGCTATATAGAAAGTGTGAACTCTCTGCATTTATGGAGAATCAGCAAAGGTTGGGGGTTTTTTATCCTTCCCTTTGCAACTGTATTTACTGGATTTTTTTTTTTTTTTTTTAATTATTATTTCAAATGCATACGGTTATCTTGTAAGTGAAATTCTGGCTCTGTGGAAGCTATTGAGAAGACCCGCATAATTTCAAATGCGTGAAGTCTTCTAACCTGCACTCCTTAATCATTCATGAGCCCAAAGACTTGCCCTGTAACTACTCAAAAGCCAAAGGCAAGAACTTTTAATTAGAGTGCCAGATGTGGTGAAAACTAAAGGAGATGAGGAATTTGGAATCAAAGCCAATTTTGCAACTGATTACATTTTGCACACTTGTGAGCGCACAGAGTGTAACGTATAAATTTATCGTTCTCCAAGACAGGCAGAGAGGAAAGGAAAAGTCACCCTCTGACCAACTTTGTGTTTCATTTGAGATGTCACTGTCCTTCATTTGCAAGGGGCAGTGATGAGCAGATACTGTGTGCAACATGCTTTCCTGTGCAAAGCAGTAGATCTGAATATAAAGCTGTGCTGGGGATTATATGCATTAACCCAGCAGTCGTTTCCCTTGCCTTCCTTCTCTGTCAGCAGGTCAAATGAGCTTGTGAGGCCTCGCTCTCCAGTGAAAGAAGAGCAAAAGGAATCCCCAAGATCTCTGAATCTACTTCCAGTGTTGATTTGGTGGCCAAGGGGTTTTGACTTCACATCGCTCTGAGGCACCCAAGTCTCCCCTTGCAAAGCAGGTGTGCTTTGCTGCAAGTTAACTTTCAAAGCTCATAGCATTTTTAGGCTTCCTCTTCATGAAGCTTTTCTTCAAGAATCATCTGTGTTGCTTAGCTTCCATTTTGAATCTGACTTTTGAACAAAACCAACCAATTTGTTATATTTCTTAGGGAGAATTGGCAGCATTTTATTTAAACTCTAGTAAAGCTTCTACATAATGATCTCGAAAAACATGTTTTGCCTGAATACATCCTTAAAATAATAGAAATCTTTTTTTCCTGTTCTTTAAAGAAATTAACTATTTTCCTCCTCATCCACATGACAGCAGTATCTGTACGGTTACTTGGATACCTGCTCACTGTGAATGAAAGTAAGTGGGGCAGCGCACTAGCACAGTAATGTCAAAAAGTCCATTAATGAGGTGTTTGCTTGGAATAGTTTGAACACCACAAATCGTTATCTTGTGGAAGATTGGTGCAGTGGCTTGCCAGGAAAGAATTCGGACATCAAAATAATCTCATCAGTGTCTCATCTTACAGAAAAAATTCTCACACCTAAGATACAGAGCTCAGGCTCTCTGGACATGCGTCCGTGCGAGGCAGCAGTTGCCTTGACAGTGCTTCTTGGTGGAGCCGGCACAGGACGCTGCCACCTGGCCCCAGCTGTGGGCTCTCTGACTGGGACGCAAGGGCAGGATGGAGATATGGTCGTGGCTAAGGACAAGCCTGTGTGTGAGGCTGGTCGGTGCCAAGGGTCCTTGGATGGACTCCTGGGCACCTCTGCACTGGGTGTGATGGATGCCTGTCAGTTTTCAGGAAAAGGCGGTTTGTGGATTTGCACTTTGGAAGAACAGCTCAGATCTGCAGATTCCCCGTGGACCTCGGTGTCTTCTAGTTTACCGAGTATCTACCCAAACCAAGAGATCTTGGTTTTCCCTGACCTGGGGTAAAATGGGAGGAGCCCTCTTTATAGTGGAAAATGTTAGAGTGCAATAAAACTGCAGCCTGACATTTATGCCATCAGTTCTAGTGTGTGTTTTCTTTAAAAAAAAAAAAGGGAAGGTAAGTTATGCTTTAGCTATATATGCATCAGGGGAAAAGGTGGCACGTCTGCCTGCGGAGCCTAATTTTATATAAATTTACAGCCCAGCTTTACAGTTTGAACTGTTTTTAAAGTTTGTAGCCCTGGGAAAAAAAAAATGAAAAAGGACGGACTTGCTCCCCATTAGTCCCATTACGTCTAGAGAATCTAGAGAAACAACCGCTGCTTAGGGATTTGCAAAATGGAAAAAAAAAAACCCAACCAAACACCACTAAGTGGTTTTGATGGGTGCAAAGCGCTGCTTAAGAAAACTGTGGCATCATCTTTATGTTGCCGTGTAAGAGCAGATGTTGACTTCTTGGGTTTATGCTCGGTTTTGTTAGGCTGGGTTCTGTGCAAAGGCAAAAGGTGTTAGAAACATGTACAAAAGCTGAATGTTCACTTCTGGCCTGTGCCTTTGAATAGGCAACTCTGGGGGCAGAGTGGCTCTTTTTATAACCTCGTTACTGGACCACGTTTCCAAAAGAGGAAGAAGTGTTGCAGGACTTAACTCTTTTTTTCTAGATTTAGCATTTTTTGGTTTGCACAGAAACAGGTCAAATCTGAATCTCCCATTTGTTGTCCCTCAGGTGACTTGCAAGACCTGAGGATACTGTTGCTCAGTGGAAATGTCAGGCATACCAGCACCGAACCACAGGTTTTGAAGACTCAGCTGCAGTGTATAAAATGAAGCTTCTTCCTTTAAAAATGCTCCTTGTTTCTACCTTCAAAAAAACCGTACAAATTCTGAACAAATTGCACCAGGTTAAGCTACTGAAAATGGATCTTCAGAATGTGGAAGCTTATTAGGAAAAATGCCCAAGGAACAGTGAAGATACTGTTTGGAAGATGAGTTAATATAATTAAGAAAAGAATACCTTCTTCTGGATTGTATTCACATAAAGTTTCTACTAAGAGAGACTGTCACTCTGTTTCAAGACCAAGTGACAGACCTCTTGGCAAGCAATTTAAAACAGTACCAAATATTAAAAACTGCAAAATGAAACCCAAAGACACGTCTTAGATCTACAACAAACTAGTGTTTGATAATCTATAGAAGGCAGAAAATGCTTATTTACTGTGTCTCAGTGGCATCCTGCTAAGCGATTCCAGCCTACGTGTTTGTTCTGACACGTCAACAATTTTCATGATTACGGAAAGCACCACAGCATGCATCTGTTGTTCTGAACCTATTAAATTGCAACTTGGTTTTGCATGTTAGTTGCTGAAAGCCCGAGAATGTTCTTGAGTAAGATGAATGCTTTCCTGTGCAAATAATCCCTTTGCCAGTACTGTATTTTTCATTTCAAGTTGTCATACTAGCCATTCAGCCAAGCTTTCTTATAATGCAAGAAGTACACAGTAGGATTTGTACTGGGGGGGGGGGGATCATAAACATATGTGCTGCTGCTTTTCGTTGGTCAAAGGCTTCAATGTGCACACTGAGTATCTTCTAAATGCAGACTTAGATTTTTCTCCTGTTCCATCAGCTAATTGGTGCATTACTGGATCAAGGCTAACAGAGTTAAGAGTTATCATATAAAAAGGCTTGCTCTTGCCTAGAGAGGAAAACCACCAGGAACAAGTGGGATCTCTGGTGGCCATGGTATATCATTCCTCCAAAGTCTCATGTACTAGTGCTTTTGTCAAACACGCACACAATCCGTGGACCAAAGCCAACAGTTTATTTGCCCCAAACTCTTCAAAATGAGAAACAGGTTTGCCTCTTCAATTATTTCTCCACATTCCCTCTAAAATCCTTATGAGCCACCAAGCAAACGTAAGCACTGCACAGCTCTATGCTATCCTCATGTTGGAGTGTTTCTCAAAAAGCTGGCTACTGCAATTCTTATTACAGTCACCAAACCACAGTGACCTCTATAAGAGCACCTAAAGAGGAAAATTCTGTGCTCTCAGTCTGTGGTTGTTGCTTTTGTTGTATTACAGCACATGGTAAACATATCAACCTCGGATAGCCATAAGGAGCCACGCTGCAGCAGAAGGTGAAGATGCAGTTTGTTTAAAGCCACTTCTGTAACAGCGAGTGAAAAACCAGATGAAAAAGCCTTCCAGCTAGGTTTACTTCTTCAAATAAAAACAATTTTCCACTGTTCCTTTGACTGCTGGTAGGCCATGACTTCCATAGTGTCCTTTTGCCACCTGGGGTAAAAGGCTGAGGTACAACGTTACATCCACACGCAAGCCTGCCTTTCCCTTGCTGCGCAGATCAGCAACTCTCCCAACAGCAGCACTGAAGCTGAGGCTGCAGGCCTCAGTTTAGCTCATAAAAAAAAATGTGTTAGGAAATGGGGTGCTCAAAAGTAATTTTCTTCTTCTAAAGAAGCCAGGAGCTGCCACAAAGTTTCTAGGAGCTGATTTAGCCATGGTCGTGGGAGATTTTAAAGAAAAGAGAAGGAATTGAAGGGTGAACTATGATCCACGCGCCTGATAACTTCGTCTGTGGTCAAAGTCACTTAACCAGGAACAGAAAGAACAATCAGCGGGGGGAAAGCTACGATGCAGCCGGCCGAGGGAAGAAAGGGCGGCAGCAGTTGCCTTTGCTTCTGAAGAAGCAGGGCGGCCCTAAGATGCCAACACCGGCCAGAGGCCCTGGGCGGCTGGGGAGGAGGCAGCCCGCGGGACGGCGGCGGGAAGCCCAGCCGGGGGGAAGCCGCCTCCTCACGGCGGACGGCGGGTAAACGGCTCCCAACGGCCGCGCGCGCGGTGAAGGGGGGAAAGGCCCCTCCCGGCAGCCCGGGGGAAGCGGGGGGTGATAGCAGCCCCGGGCGTCGGTTTCTCGCTGCAGCCCGCTCGCCTTACCCTAACTCCTGTAACCCTCGGAGGAACCCAAGCGGGGCGCACGCTGCCACCGCGTGAAATTATAGCAAGAGCCACAGCAAGAACGGGCGGTGCGCGCAGGTACAGCCTTCACGCCGAGGGGCGGGGAAGGGAAGTAATAAACGAGGCGCGGTCGCCCCGAGAGTGCTACCTTCCCTCTGCGCCGCCTTGGTCGCGGGGGGAAACGGGTGCGTTTGTCCCCGGAAGGCACGGCGGGGCTGTCTGGCTGTGTCGCCGGGGGGGACCCAGGCTCCGCGCCTCGCCGTGCGGCTCCCCAGGGCTGGCCCGTCCAGGGAGGGCGGTGCCGAGCTCCGCTCCGCGCCGGCCGCCTTCACCTCGCCCCACCTCGTCCCCGTACCCGCCCGCCCGCAGCGCCCAGCCGCGGAGGCGAGGGGAGAAGCGCGGGCGGAAGGGCCGCGCTGAGGAAGGGGGAGAGCCGCCTCACCCTGTGCCACTGGAGTTTGCCCAACTGCTTGCGATGGGGCGCGGCCCCGCCTGAGCACCTGGTGGCAGCCACCGGCTCCCCTCAGCCCTCGACGCCGCTATGGAGAGCCCCGCGGGCGGCAGCGCGGCAGCGGAGCCGGCGCACCCCTGCGCGGAGCCGGAGCTGCCGGCCGCCGGCCCGGCTGAGGCGGCGGCGGGCGGTGGGGAGGCGGCGGAGGCCGGCGGGGCAGTCCCGCGGCCGCGCTGCCTGCGGGCCGTGTACGTGCTGAACGACCCTCCCAAGACGGGCGCCGGGTCGCGGAGCCCGGAGGCCGGGGCGCGGCAGTGCCTGCTGCGGGCCTGCGAGGCCGAGGGGGCCCAGCTCGGCACGGTCAACTTCGGGGAGCTGGACTTCGGGGAGACGGCGGTGCTGGACGCTTTCTACGACGCGGGTGAGCAGGCAGGGCAGAGGCGGGGCCGCGGGGCGGGGGCTCGGGCTCGCCCTGCCCGGTGCCACCGTCCAGGGTTGGACGGTGAGTTACAGCCGGCCGAGGTGGGGAAGGCTTGGTAAAGGTGGTGCCGGAGAGGCCAGAAAAGAGGGGGAACGGGGCAAATGTGAGACTGTGAGTGGGGTCTTGAGAAGGGGTGCGGAGACAGGAAAATGGCTGCGAGGGAAATCTCGTGTAATGGGAGCAAGAGCCTGGTCTTCAGGAGTGTCCTGCACATGGAGGAGGAGTATGAAAAAAATTCAGGCCCTTATACCAGCTCTTTCAGTCACCATGGTGTATTGCCCCAGCAGGACCTATGGTACCAACTGAGCCTTAAGGAGTAACAAACTCTTGCTAGTGTCTTTTGCTAAGAACCCTCTTCCAGCTCCCAGCCTGGTTGGGAGCTTAGAGAGAGACATAGCATGAAGACAGGCCAGCCAGAAGCCTCTGATCTGTCTTGGCCAGATGCTTCATGTTCAGCGCTCTAACTCCAGACCTGGACAGTGAAATGGGCTTGCATGAGGCCAGGAACTGAGTGATCCAGTGTTACTCTGAACAAGGGAGTGTAGAAACGTACCCTGAGGAAGAATATTTGTGAGTATTGCCCACCCTTGTCCAGGCTTCACCTGGTGACTGGTGTCTGATGGTTCAAAAGAAAGCTGCTCCTTCTCCACTCAAAAACTACCTGGCTGGTTGGGCACTATGGCAGAGGATTGTGAGCTTTGTGATCTTTGTGAGCAAGCAAAGGAAACCCTTGAGTCCTTAGGTATTATTAATCAAGGTGAGTATGTGGATATGTTGCAGGCATGCAGACATACTTTTTGTCATATCCCTATGAGCAGGCATTAGGAAACTGAGGGATTCACAGACTCCAAAGAGGGAAAGTACTGCTAAGTCCATGTTGATGTCCATCTTTCAAAAGAAGAACTTTGTTTTGCTCACGGGATGTGTTAAAAAGTATTTCTTAAAACTTTAGTTTTATTTTAAATTCTCCTATAATGAGGAGTCTATTTCATCCCCTGATAAGTCACCCAAATATTGAGGAACCTCACACCCTTTTTTGTTGTTTAACTCCCAGTTAGGGGCTTTTGTTATGTCTCTGCTAGCAAGGCTGACAAGTGTGTAATGAATATATTCTTTGTGTGTCTTAGCACACAACCATGAACTAGCAATTTCCTTGTGTATCTCCAGTATTTTTGTAGCCCTTCTGAAGATAAGCATAATAGTGTACTTATCAATGAAAAATTGTTTCTCTGTTTCTACTAATAGTCCTACTAATATATTATGCACATACCCGCTCTGCATTGTACTGAGAGCTTGAGACAGTTACTTAAAATGTTTTCTTAAGTTGTTGCAATCTGAAGTGTGTGCCTCTTGTCTGGGAATGTAGCTTACCTTTGCAGGCTTTTGCATTCAAGTAATCTTGTAGGACCAAGATCATTTTATCAGTGATTAATATCACTTTGTAATAGTAAAGTGCCTTCTTACTGGATACTCCTGCAACACTCATAGCCAGGTTTAGTCAGCAAATACTTTACATCATTTTTAGTGTCCATTAAAAACTAATCGAATAGCCTTGAACCAAGAATTGTTCCAAAGGCAACTGTTCAAAGTAGTCTTTGTGTGGCTTTCCAGTAGCAACATTTTGAGATCAGGCAAGGGGACAACTTTTTGATCTATGTAATGAATGCCTTTATTTGGCAAACTTTTTGGTCAAAGCATCCTTTAATGATACATTACCTGTATTAAGAGAAACTCAAGTGTATTGGCATGGATCTTTATCTACCAGACCTGCAAGCTGTCAAAAAGCAGATTTATTTGTCTGTATATACATTTTTGAAAACCATGCTGAATGTGTTAGTAGTATTTTAACATTAATTCATTGCCAGGGGTCCCAAATTGACTGCCATTAACTGCAATGTTACCCTGGAAATGCAAGCATCCTTAATTAAAATGCTGTTAAGTATAAACAATCATTTTAATAGAGTATTTATTTTGCTCTTCTGCTGTTTTAATATTTTAATTAATTAGCTTTTCTAGCATCAACATTTTTAATAACTTCTTTGTTCTTGCATTGCTGCGGTTACTGTCTCTCTTTTACCTAAACATCCTGTAGTTCCCTTTTATCTTTTTTTAAAATAGTCAGGCTGTACTGACATTTGCCCCATCCTTTGCACTTTTCCCAATTCCTATGGTATGTCTAATATTGGTGTTCAGAGAAACCCTCAGTCAGAACCTTTACACTTCTAAAATTTAAACTTATAAAAATTATTCTGGCACATTGAGGTGAAGTATCTGTATCTTAGTACTTGCTGCTTCATTTCCTACTACTACATGCTAGAGATGGGGAAATTTTTGTTTCCTTTAACAGTGTTATATGGAGTAATTGCGTCTTCTTGCTTCATTCTGCAAAGGGACAAAAAGCATCCATTACACTTTTCACTTCATTGTTTTTCCTTCCCTCTTTTCTTTTGTTTGTTTCTTTTTTTCTTTTTTTCTTTTTCTTTTATCTTTCTGGTATTAGCTAGCAGTGGACCTAAATTTCATGTTGGATTTTCATTACCAGGGATTTTAATGTGCTGCCTCTTTTTTTTCAGTTCTCATTTCAAATACAACGATCTCTCATTGTTTGCTGAGAACTTTTGTTACACTCTTGTTTTCTGCTTTGTGTTGTTTATTGTTGGGTTGTCCTGGCCTCATGTTTTTGAATAGATATCAAGCTATTATAAAAAAATGCTGAATCTGATAATTGTTCATTTACATGCAACATTCTTAATCCACTGCCCTCCAATTTCTTTAATCTTTGAAAAGTCAGGCCTTTTTAATTTTTTTAATTCTTAATTATGTTTTATAGATACGGTTCATTGTTGCCATATTATTTTTCCAGAATATGTGTTGTATTGGGACTGTTGGCATCTATTCAGTTTGTAATGAAGAATCATAGTATCATTGAATCATAGAATAGTTTGGGTTGGAAGGGACCTTTAAAGGCCATCTAGTCCAACCCCCTTGCAACGAGCAGGGACATCTTCAACTAGGTCATGTTGCCTAGGGATGGGGCATCTACCACCTCTCCAGGCAACCTGTGCCAGTCTTTCACCACCCTCATTGTGAAACATTTCTTCCTTAGATCTAGACTGAATCTACCCTCTTTTAGTTTAAAACCATTACCCCTTTAAACTGTCCCCAACTTTCTTATAGGCCCCCTTTAATTACTGGAAGGCTGCAATAGGGTCTCCCTGGAGCCTTCTCTTCTCCAGGCTGAACAACTCCAACTCTCTCAGCCTGTCCTTGTAGGAGAGGTGTTCCATCCCTCTGATTGTTTTTGTGGCCCTCCTCTGGACCTGCTCTAACAGGTCCATGTCTTTGCTGCGCTGAGGGCTCCAGAGCTGGATGCAGGACTCCAGATGGGGTCTCACGAGAGCACAGTAGAGGTGCAGAATCACCTCCTTCAACCTGCTGGCCACGCTGCTTTGTATGCAGCCCAGGATATGGTTGGTCTTCTGGGCCGTGAGTGCACATTGCTGGCTTATGGCCAGCTTTTCATCCACCAGTACTCCCAAGTCCTTCTTGGCAGGGGTGCTCTCAACCCCTTCATCCCCCAGCATGTATTGATGGTGAGGGTTGCCCCAGCCCAGGTGCAGGACCCTCATGAGGTTCACACGGGCCCGTTTCTTGACCTTGTCTGGGTCCCTCTGGATGGCATCCTGTCCCTCAGGCATGTCAACCGCACCACTCAGCTTGGTGTCATCTGCAAACTTGCTGAGGGTGCATTTGATCCCACTGTCTGTGTCATTGATGAAGGTACTAAAGAGTACTGGTCCCAGTACAGACCCCTGGGGGACACCGCTCATCACTGATCTCCGTCTGGACATTGAGCCGTTGACCACTACTCTCTGGATGCCACCATCCAACCAATGCTTGATCCACCGAATAATCCACACATCAAATCCATATCTCTCCAATTTAGAGAGAAGGATGTTGTGGGGGACCATGTCAAAGGCCTTACAGAAGTCCAGATAGATGACATTGGTAGTTCTTCCCTTTTCCACTGATGTGGTTACTCCATCCTAGAAGGCCACTAGTTTGGTCAGGCAGGACTTGCCCTTGCTGAAGCCATGCTGGCTGTCTGGAATCACCTCCCTGTCTTCCATGTGCCTTAACATAGCTTCTAGGAGGATCTGCTCCATGATCTCCCCTGGCACAGAGGTGAGGTTGACAGGTCGGTAGTTCCCAGGGTCCTCCTTTTGACCCTTTTTAAAAATGGGTGCAATGTTTCCCTTTGTCCAGTCTCCTGGGACTTCACCTGACTGCCAGGACTTTTCAAGTATCACAGAGAGTGGCTTGGCAACTACACCAGCCAATTCCCTCAGGACTCTGGGATGCATCTCGTCAGGTGCCATGGACTTGTGTATGTTCATCTTCCTCAGGTGGTCCCGAACAACAAGAACAAAATTAAGAATGAGTTTTAATATGAGCAATCCTATGGCTCGTGATGAACTTCTTGTGTTAGGAAATTACTGTGTGTTTAAAAAGAAAAAATCTAACAAAGTTTTATTACTGCCGTGTAAGATACTGAGCAGAGGTTTCCCATACTGAAGGTATCTATTGTGATGTATACTTACTGTCTATATACCATGCACAGAACCTTGAGAAGCAGTTCCTCTTGCACTGTTGTGAGAGTGGGAATTCTCTAAATGATGCTTGCCTGTAGCCATCTCTTGGTGTACTAGTTGGAACCTTAACCAGTAAGTATCTACTAATGCTTAAAGACTGAGCAGTGAAGTCCATTGTGAATAGTAACAATGGGGTCTTTGTTAAAGTGCTATCCATTATCCTTTTTTCCCCACTCGTCTGAAATTGTAGCCATTTACTTAAAGTCATAAGACACAATCCACCCCCGCCCCAAGCAAGCTTATCTGTCTTATTTAGTAGGAATCTGTAATATAACAATAATTATAATTAATATAATATAATTATAATATAATTATATTAATATAATATAATATATTCTTGGAATTGGTACCTTTGATGACAAAACCAACAAACTTTAAGGACAGAGCGCAAAGAAAAAGACCAACAGGAACCTCTTTTTCCTGTCTGCAGGCAGATCTTCTAGTAGATCATTTTTCAGTAAACCACTGAGGAGTGCTGCAAAAACACCTATATTCCATAATAAGACTATGATGTCTCTTTTCTCCTTGAGTGTACTCGTTATGACTTCCCATCATTTGAAATCTTATCATGAATGGAAGTGTGACGTGCGACGTATGCCTTTCGTTAGTTACTGCAGACCAGCAGGTAATGCAGAATGACCTTGACCTTAAGAAATCACTAACCTTTCTAAGACACTTTGCTGAAGGGAAACTACAGCACTTGCAAGAGCAAACTTACCACGAATTGTGAAATAAGGACTTGATAACAGAAAGATGAGGTCTCTTTGCTCAGTCAATGCTAGAAGCAAGCTGCCAACAAAATGATTTATGTTATGCAGAAGTGTGTGATGGTATCTATCTACCAAACGGAGAAGCAACAAGGATGCTTGCATGCACTGACTGTATCTCTGGGAAGAAAGAGAGGCAGTATTTTTAGACTGAAAGCCACACATACCAGGTGTTAGTGTGAAGCTTTTTTGTACAAAATAGAAGCAATTTTACAGAGGAACAGTGAGCCTAGGAGCTAACTGAGGATTTAAAAATTCTTCAGAATTATCCCATGCAGAAGATAAAACTACAGGCACTGTAGTGGATTCATAAACAGCTTAAGAGATGTAGTGAAAAGGTGAGCGTGGCTTGGTTAGTGATATTAGAGGTAGAGTCAATCCTCCTCTTTGTGCTCTTACCGTAACTGCAAAGGATCTTTCTGTTCTGGATGTACTAAGAAAGCAAACATGATGCCAGACTTAAATGTCTGTACCTACGGAAGGGTGATACTAGATATAAAGAGATGTAGCTTTTACTTGCCTACCTGAAACTATCATGGCTTATCGCCTGAAGTGCGACAGTATTTGGCTACAGTGTTAAGTGAAGGAGTGGCCTCCATGTATGAGTTTTGGATGTTCCCATTTTGATTCTGTGAAATCCTGTTTCTGTAGCTGATCATCCTGTTACCTGATAAAGGATGTACAGCTATCTGTTTTGAAGCTTGGAGTATTTCTTTGACCGTTTGACCACAGCATTTAGAGATGACCGCAAATCACTGAAGTTGGCAGGATGAAAGTTGACTGAAAGGAAGACAAGCTAGAGAAAGACTGGAGTATTATAGGAATAAGAGGAATAAAGCTAAAAGTTTGCCTGAGAAAAATGAGTATTCCTCTGACAGTCCAGGAAACTATATCAGATCATCTGTGAATATAGTGGAATATTTTGAAATTTGCTTTTGTTGTTTTGCTACATATGAACTTCTCTAACCAACATCCTGCATGATAAGGCAGTCCCAAAATGCAGCTTGCTATCTGTCTCTGCAGCCCCATCTTCACTCAGAGCCAATGTTAGACTTGGGAGGGGGCCCAGACGAGACTGAAACATGGGTCCTTCTTACTTCTGTAGTTGAACCACTCTTAACATAACCCTAATTTCTTGTCCCTGAAACTCTTTTTCTTCATGTTACACCATGAAAGGAGAAGGAGGAAATGTATGCTCTGGATCCTAATTTTCAGGCTCTGGTAGCCACTAAAGGAATCATCGTTGCCTGTACCCATTTGCCTACCCTGAAGCTCTCTGCTCTCAGAAGGCCAGTGTCCCCACTTCAGAATTGGCAGGGATGCTTCAGCTTCTTCAACCCAAAGGCTACTTTGCCAGGGTACAGTAAACATTTGTCACTAGTATATGGTGTGGTAACTAGTGTAGCTGAGCTGGAGGCACATGCTTGTCTTGCTGACTTTGCCACCAGGATTGTAATCTCTGACAGGAAGACAGCTGAGGGCAATAACTTCTTAAATAACTTTGACAAACCTTCCTGCTGCAATTTATCTTTTCCCTTGGGTGTGACAGTGAACAGTGGGGAAGGGGCTAAGCGTTAGCTCTCTGATGCTTAGCTCAGCAGGCAGGGTTTGCTTTTTTTTTCTGAGGAATACTTAATATCTTTTTCTTTCCTTTTTCCCCCCCTGCAACTGGCTCAACGGCTAGGGCTGTATTTGCTTTAAATCTCAGGAGATTTATATACCACAGAATACAGAAAAGTGAAGAGAAGCAAACCAGCTATCTTCAGAAGGGGAAGATGGTGTCTGAGAGGCTAAGGCTGACTAGGTTGGGTACTGTGCTGCTTTAACACAGCAGCAGAGCTGTCGGGACCTGATCTTGTATCTCTGCATGGTACTGCACATCTAGAGTGACTATAGGTGTCTCCAACAAAGCTCTGCATTGTGCCATTGAACCAAGTATTCTGATAACAAGACCCTGTAATATACCAGTATTGTAATCCTTTCATATCCGAGTGCATGAGGTGAGTTGTAAATGACAGTCACAAGCCTGATGCAATCCATCAAGCCTATATGTTATTATGTTATGATACATCTCAGGTGCTGGGACGTGTTACATTGAAGAGGTGTATTTTGCTTTAATGATATTAATTGGGGTCAATTTCCAACATAAAGTCTTCTTGCAGAAATTCTTATTTGCATTCAGAGATTTTCATGTTTTCGCTCAACAGTGCAGAACGTTGTTTTCTACCTGTCACCTGTGAAAAATGGCTTTGTATCAACTCTGTTGCTTTTTCTATGTGTAACCTGAAAGGCTTCACTTTGGTTCGGTTTGCATGTATTCTATGAAGTGGCTCCTTTAATGTCAGTTGAAGAAGCTTAGAAACATGCAAATAAATAACCATAAATAAAGTTAGGTGGAATTCATTAACTTTCCTTTGGTATATTGCCATGGGCCAAATGCCAGATCAGAGCTGTATTCAGAGAATGATGAAGATCTTAAAACAAGAAGAAATACACTCTGATTGTGTAATGGAGAGAGATTCTGTTTTATTACTTCTCCTTTTGGAACTAACGTCTCTTTAGTTGTGATGGGTCATGTGGGAAGAAATACTGAAAATTCAAACCCAGCATGAGTCCTACCTTTTAATGAAACTTTGAATGAAGTTGTTTGCATCTCTAAAAATCTGGTACTAACCATGCAAATTTGGATTTCTTTCATTGTTCCAAGGTGACATTATGTATGTGTGCATGCACTGTCTATGTCAAGTGACTCATTTCTGTGCCATGGCTTTCGGATAAAGGGAAGAAAAAAAAAAAGGAATGCAGTTCTTTTTTTCTTGTTCTTTCCTCTGCATGAAACTTACTTGAATAAAAAAAAAACCACAATAAAAAACACAAAAAGGAATCAACCTACAACTGTCCATTTTCTTTGCTTGTCTTTCTCTCCTCTTGAGCTTAAATATTAACTCTGAGGAATCTGACTGTGAACACTGTGTCACTGGGTTTTGTAGCTAGGAACACATCTGATGATTTCTAGGTGTTGTATCAGCTAAGAAGGAATCTTCTCCCTGAATGTTATACAAATTGTGTGTTTTTGTTTTGTTTTAATTTACTCTGCAAGTAATATTTTTCAATGTATGATTAAAAGTCTTACTGATTCTCACTAAATAGACTTAGAAGGTTTTACGCCCATTACAGCCATTACAAATTATTTAGAAAATTTGAACATTTAGGGTTATTCTGAAGAGATGAACAACTGCATCTATCTTGAGCTGCCTTTGATCTGAAGACCAATTATTGTCACATTTACGGTCCTTGAAGACTCTGCAGTTAAAGTGTTTGTTTGTTATTTTAAATATTGCTTAAATGTTTTGGGGGAGATGAGACTTTTCTGCAGCATTTTCTGGAATTCTTCATATAAGTAAATGTTGTTCTGATTACTGATAGGAGGAAAAAAAATGTGCTGACTATGCATACCAGTCAGCTAATTCCAAAGGTCACGTTTTGTTTAAGAATTATATAAAAAACATATTTTTCAATATAGTTCCTAAGTCATTCTGAAGGAATCTGCTGTGCCATTTGACCGTGACATGTTGTCAAGCAGATCTCTGGTTCTGCCTTGTTGCATTTCAAGCTGACTTTTGGTGACATCAGAGAGCTCCTGAAAAGAAGCTGTATGTGAGGCTGACAGGCTTGAGTCAGCCAGGGTGGGCGCATCAGGCTGGTTGTGTGGGAGCCTCTTCCTGGCCATTCATCTCCTTCGCAGTGATTGTATGCTTGTTCAGTCTTGCTCTGCTGGGTGTAGCATACTCTTCATAGGTTTAAGAATAGTTTCTATAAGACCTGAGGTCACAAAATTAAGTTTTAAAAAAAGGCAGTAGTTGCTTATGTGGGTTAATTACATTGCTTTAATTTCTATCCTCCCATAAAACAAATTATGATAAATAGGTGGTAGCTTATTTTATGTTCTGCAGTCATGTTCTGCTTTTATCAGTGTAATCATACATTGCTTTTTTAATTGTCAAATTATACCTGCATGTTAACAAATGTTGATGTACTCCCTAGTTAAAAAGTAACTAATGTTCCTGGTTTGTAGACACAGAAGCTTGAGGTAAAGCTCTTCTGGTGTGTAAGGAGTTGGTGCAGAACTTGTGTGAGAACTCCAGACATTTTGGCTTCCTCTGTATTCTGCTTATAAGATGGCCTCAAGTTCAAACTTGCTGGCTGCAAACCTGTGTTCAACTGCTACTCGGGGCATACTGCTACTTCGACGCACATGAGGGATCAGCCCCAGTGGTGGTGGCTTGGCCTAGCTTCTGCCTCTTTTCACACTGCAGTGGTGTTATGTGGCTGAAATTAGGCAGTCAAGATAGGTGTAGGGTCTTTCTTAGGAGGACCTCAACATGGTTTGCCACTTACATGTGAAATTTGTGAACATGTAGGCTCTGTTTGCCTTCATCACAGATGTGAATTGCTTTAGCCTCAGGCTACCCTTGAGCAGCAACGTGGGTGCCTGAGGCTGAGCCAAGAGAGGGAGTGCAGCTGTTGTTTTATCCTGCTCCCTGGCATGGGCTTGCTATAAACAGCGTAGCTCCGATCTCTGCTGAGGTCCGTGTGATTCAGCTGGCAGCTGATGGGCCAAATGTGTCCCACAGTATGATTTCAACTAACCTGTCTTCTTTCTCTCAGGAGTGCTGCAGGTACCTTCACCTCTTCATGGGAGGTTGGGGTGGCTATAGAGGCGTGCCAGGAGCAAAAGCTGCATCACTGTAGTCTGCAAGGAGGGACCCAAAGCTGGGACATGAATTCTGACACTTACAAGAATTGCACGACTGTGTCATAATAAACTGTGCTTGATTTTTTTATCCTTCGTAATATTCAGCCTGACAAGGTAAATGTTTCTTCTGTGGTATTCAAGGTGGTAGAACTGAAACTTTTCAGATATTCTCTGGTAAAGCTTCTGAGTATTTAAACTTTGGTCTAAGTCAGTAGTTCAACAACTGTTATGCCTTGGAGCTCAAAGCCAAACGGGATTCACAACTCTAACAAAAAATGTGTCCCAGCTTTTATTACATTGAAAGTACATGGTCCCAGCCTTGGTAAGCATGATCTTTCATTGACTGAGGCGGGCTCTAGTGACCGGCACAAATCCAAAACAATAATGACACTGTTAAGAATACGTTCCTAGCTTTCTCCTGATCGGGGATGGTATAGCTAAATCCAGTGTTAAGGGAAGTACTCTAGTTTATCATAGCTGAACTTGTGTGCTTATAGTTGTGTCTACTGTAGTATATACTGCTTTTATGCTTAAATTATGTTTCAAAATTCTTCAATATCTCTTTAAAGTAAGTAACAAAGGGTAGTTGTAAATAGAATCATCCTGAAGTGTGTTTAAACCATGTTTCAGTCAGTATAATATTTTTTGTTTCATTTTGTATCAAGTTATGCAAGGAAATGTCTAGATTCTCTGCTGTTTATGTTTTTTCTTCTCCCATTTAGGAAAACACACCTTCATGCACAGAACTGTAGCTTGACCACTGATGGTCATTGGCCTCTCAACTATTTGAGAAATGTTGTTCACATAGTATCTAAAGTTTTTGAAGTCTAAGCCCAAAACACATTAATTCTGGAAAACAAAACAAAACCAAAAACCAACACAAACAAACTCCCATGTAAATCAGCATGATAATGAGCCCCCCTCCCCCCCAATTCTTCAGTTTCCTACTGGTGTCTGCAGTGCTTTCCATGAATTGTGGTACTCCATTGTCTCCAGGCCTGTCAAAAACAGAGCTGTAGATTCATGGAAACTGATTGTGGGGAAAATAACAGAGGAGTTACTTTGTTTACATGTGGGATAGTGACTTATTTGCCACTTGATTGCTATCGCATCTCCTCCCTGCCTTTAAATTTGTTACAAATATTTAGGAGGTAGCTCAGCCAGAAGAAATTGTATTGGATCAAGTATCTTTGCCTTACCAATTGCAGAAAGGCTGCAGGTTTTGTCTAATGCAGAAAAATATCTGCCCGTAATAATTTCACTCAGGTGAGACTAGCTGTATTAACTCTCCTGTTGCTGCCTTTCACTCACAGCAGTTGAAGAAAGGAAAAAGTTTTGGGTTTTTTTTTTTTTAATTCTGCTAATTTGTGTTGAGGGGAGAGATTTCTCGTTACTTCTGCCTTTGCTCTGAGGGTGACAAGATGAAGCTGGAGTTGAGGATTGCTAAACAAAAACAGTACAAGGCTGTATTCTGTCTGTGTTGCTTTCCAACGGTGCTAGACCAGTCATCTCTGCTGCTCTAATCTTAGTCGATAATAAAAAATTGTGGGAGAAAAGCTAGTGTTTACAATGGCGTTACTGTTTGGCACTGGCCTTCCTTACTTAGCAGAGCTTCTGTGTGCACAATCCTGTTAAACAGAGTAACTGTCCACTTTTATCAGCATGATCTCTGTCTTTTGTGGAACTGAGTTATTTGTTTTAGATATTTTCTTTGTAAACAGATGCTTGACATGCTCAGCCTTTTTAAACCCAGTTTGAGAGAAGGACATGATTACCAAGCTCAAAGCCAGACATTGTGCCTGTTCCTATTACTGTTGTTCGTGGTCCTTAAGATAACTGACAAATTATGGGTTGTTGTCAGGTGGAGAAAGTATCTGAATTGGATGAAAGGAAGTCTGAAAATGGTTGAGATGGATTTTTGTTTGTTTTGGGGTTTTTTGCTTGTTTCTTTTCATGGTAATTAAGGTTTGGAGTTGATAAACTTATCTTTTTGCTTATTATAATAACTACAGAACAAAACTGGGTAAGTCTTCATATTGTTTTTGAAAACCAGAAACTGCCTTGAATTTCTAGCTTGCAATCACGGCACAAAAGAATGCTCCATTTTTTTAATTATTATTTCTTTACCCTTTAGTGCCCCTTCAGTTTCCTTGTTTTTTAGTAATGATTGCCTCTGAGAAGATCTAACAAAACTTCTGAGAAGAATAACAAGTTAATTTCCTTACTTTTTGGTATGTTGGACAATTTCAAAGATGGATATTCAGAATTTAGGATCTTAAATCTAAACTTTCTTGCATACTCCTCCCATGACACATTCACAGGGTACAGATTAGCAATGTACTGTTGATCCTTTTCCTTCAGTATGACTTCAAATTTGAGTTTCCACCTCATCTGATAGCCTGGGTGTCTCACAGTCACACTGCAGTCCAGAACACAGTAAAAAAGATGGTTCTAATGGTGCAGAGACAGCTTTGTGGCAGGCCTGGCCACAAGTAGGAAATGCACTGTAAAAGCATAGACCCAGTTTTCTGGTTTGGTCCATAACTACCTGGCAATCTGTCAGAGCACTGACTCTGGGTGTTCCCCAGCAGAATTCAGTGAATCACAGAATCACTAAGGTTGCAAAGGACCTTCAAGATCATCACATGAATGTGACTAGTAATATCTTTTCTTTGGAAGCAGCATAATGCAGGGAACTATGTTCTGTCTTCTTTTATGTCTTTGAGGTTGGTAATTCATGAGATGTACTCAGTTACCAGTCAGCATCCTGGTGATGCTGATTTTTCACATACAGTCTGTCACAGTTAATACCATTGCTGTGATTATGAGAACTTAATCTCTGGGTGAAGGCTACTTTAGTCATGTGACATCTGTCAGTATCAGAACTGATGGGAAGATTCTGCTGATGTATGCTGAAGTTACGCAGCCCATGTGCATCAAAACGCCTCAGGGGCTCTGGATGACCTGGTAACACAAATTTCCAAAACATTTTCTTAGAAGCTGCTTGCCATCTGAAATCTTCACTGCAGTAATTCATTTATTTCTTTTTCCCTCATTGCATCTGAAACTGTGCTTGTAAAACCAGTGCACAGACTCTAGTGATATAAAACTCAGTGTTCTCCCTGCTTCATAGCTCAAACCTTACTTAGAGGCATAGGCCTGAAACAGCAGTGTAAAAAATTCATCTGTGGATTCAGCTGTGTGATAAATAGAACGTTGCAAGAAATTAGCCTCAAATCAATACTTGTAGAGTTACATTTACAAGGAAAAAGTGAATCTATCTTGGGATTTATTGAAAAGATTAAAAAATACGCTATTGAATACTTAAATTGAGATATTGTCAGCATCCATGCTGGGATTCATCTTGTGACAACTTTATATGTATGTATATTCTGAGGTGAACCATCTTACACTACATTTAATAAATGCCAGAGACCGTGTTTAGAGGCTTGTTGTAAAATCACAATTTCATGTAATTCGTTGTGTCTAATGAATCAGAGTTTGGAAGTACTTAATATTCCTCTGCCTCTGCAGAGATCCTATGATGATTAGCTTTGGGTATCTTACTTTTAGTTATAATCGTAGTTAAAGTAGGGAAATGTAGAATGGTTCTGCTGTGATAACAAGCAAGCTGTGTTCATGCTTAATATTCCTTGTCTACATGCTGGAAGTAATAACGTGTACTGTGTTTATAGGATAGTTAAAGATTAAGTAGGTAATGGTTGTGACTTGGTTTGCAAAGGCCATCTTCTACTGAAATTCTAGTTTTTATTGATCACTATTTAGTGCCTTGAAACAGATTTTTCTCATATTTTAATTAATGTTGCCCATTTTTGAAATTACAGTGTTCAGTGGTATGTAAGAATTTTTTTAGTAGCACAGGCAGTCTTTTAGGCTGGCATATAAAGCTTGTACTCTTTACAGGAAAGTTAAAAATAGCAGATTGAATCCACATCTGCCCAGCATCGAGAGTATTAAATCAAGAGCTCTGTATTTGTATGTGGATGCAAGTCTCTTGGCTCACAGAGGGTGCTGTGGCTTTATGTAAAGTTTATTTTCATTTGCACTTTAATAATACTGCCTTTCCTCAGTTAGCATTTTCTCTGTGCATAATTTATTGTGCTTTTATGTGGGTCCTAAATGACAGTCTGGGAGTCTATCAATATAAAGAGGAAATCCGTAATCTAGTTATGAGGTGGGATACCTCCGTTTGGTATGTACAGGTTCCCAGTGCTAATGATGGAAATGTCTCCTGATGTTTGTTTTTAGAAAAAAATAGTTGGGAAAAATAAGAGATTCCAAGTAGAAAAGTCTTATTTATCTTTGTATGCTATGTTTTGAATTCTTCAAGAAAATAATAAAGGTTTTAGCTTAACCCAGGCTTAGGAACTTTAGTGTACTGAAATCTTTTTTCTTTCCATTGTAGTGCCTTTTATTTTTATTACTTTTCTTATCTCTTACATTTCTTTTGGCAGAAAATAAAGCTCACCATAATTTTATTTTTTCAAATGATTTTCATATATGTTGTTGGCCAGTGTGTGACCTGTTGGAGATGTGCAGATTTCGCAGGGTTTTTTCCTGCTCTCCAGCCAAGGTATTCAACATTAAATGATGGATGACTCTCAAGTGGTTTGGTTTGGATAAATGTCTAAAAGTTTGGCGCATATCTAAACCTCCTTAGCCTAGAAATTTATTTGCCTGCAATTGGGGAGGAAGGGACAACCTTTCTTGTTGAATTTTTTACTCTTCTTAATTTCACTTAGACCAGATTATTTCAGAAGTGATTTTTTTTTTTTTTTGATACTTCATTCCCTTTCATTGCCTTTTATGATCCAGTGGAGGAAGTGCAGAGGTGTAAGAGAAGTTAAATAAAGTTCACCTCCCTCATTTTTCCCCCCAAACTACAGGCAAGGTTCAAATTAGGTTCAGAGTTGGGGTGTTTTTTCTGTATGCTCTCTTAACTGGCTATCTCAGCGCTAGTAAACATTGCAGTGGAAATAGTCTCATGTGACGCTTGGCACGCTGCTAGTGAGGCACGCAAGTGTGAAGCGCCTGTTTTTAATTTACTCTGCTGTTTCTTTTCTTCTCTGCTGTTAAATAGGGCAGAGAAGTGACAGATTCAGTAGAATTAGTAGGCTCTCTGGCTTGCAGAGAAATTTTAGGAAATAATGTTATCCTTAAAGACTTGCCATAGTGAAAAGTATGTATGATGTGAGAGATGTACTTACGGCTGTCTAGCATCTATGTCAAAGTTTTGAATGTACTAAGAGTATATAAACAGGGAAAAATTACTGAATAGGCATTTTTCTCAGCTCATCTGTGATGGGTAAGTATTTTTGCAGTGTCTTGGATATGTATATGGTTTGGAAGCTTTTTTCAACCAGTGATAATGAATTTGTGAAAAAGTGAGGAGTGACTTCTGGAATCTTCTTTTGCCACAAGTCTGTGAATAACAAAAATGGAAACAAATTTATATTATTTAAATACTCTTTAAGAAGTTTTGAATGCTGCTTCGCTAGTATTCATTTGTGTATAAAGATTGAATGAGCACATGGGAAATTTGAATATCTGTCTTTTTTGCGGTAGGATTCAGGCATACTGACTGCTCTGTAGATGCGTAGCTATTTTGCATATGGAAGACTACAGATGCTAAATCAGAGACTATTTGAGTTGTAACTCATGTCGAGATCCATTTGGATTATAGAAGGGAATACCTTAAGTAAAATGTTAGGAATTTTCCTCTCTCTAAAGGCTAAATTATAAATTCTCTCCTCTAAATTATATAATTTGATTTATGAGAAACTACCCTTAAAATGAGGGTTCTGTTTTTCAAAGCCAATTTTTGTGTTCCAGTGGTGCATTTTGATTCACCCCTCCCGCCCTCGCCGCCGGAAAATCAGAATCTTAATAACTGTATGGTCACCAAGTCCATCTCTGAAATCTCAGTTTATGTGACTACCATCATGCAGCAGCAGTGGGATAGAAAGAAGGAGGGATGGAATTCAGTTTTGCAGGCAAGCATTCAGCTGCTTAAGCCATGATACTGCCCTTTCTCTTCCTGCAATCTTGTTGCCTATGTCATGGTGTCTCTGCTTATCTTCTGCGGCCATTGAGGTGGGTGGGAACAGCTTTGTTCACCATGTACCCCACAGTTGCTTGACTGCTACGAGCTGTGGTGTTTAAAAAAGTTTCTTAGAATATTAAGATTCTTCAGCATATTTTAACAATAATCAGGAAGTGAGTATAGAGTATTTCCCACTATATATTGGCTTTTTAAAGGAAAAATTGTTTTTCCTGAAACTTGCATTGATTAATAGTTGTGGCTTTCTATCTTATTCGTGGTCAAATGGTGGATGTCAACCTGCAATAGAAGATTGCTTTAATTTGCCTTTTTTTTTTCCCCTTTTGTTTTTACTTTTGTTGGGCGCATGCTTACAAAGTTTAAATAACAGCCACTGTAAATTTAAATAGTTTGTTTTGGCACTCAAGAAATATGATTATAAAACAGTGTGGAAGACCATATCTAAAAGGTGTTTCTGTGTGTACTACCTCAGCCCAGAGTCTTTTCTACTACTTAACAGAATCAGATTTTTTTAGTTACAGATGCAAGTGTGTTTTATTATATGATATGTAAAAAGTGCGTTTTCATGAAATTAAGTTTTTAACCTTTATTTCTTTAAATTGTTGTAAAGTCTAACAGTTTCTTAAAGTACTTTTCCAGGAGGCTAGTGGGAAGCTGGTAGCTGATACCACTCATAGGACTGATTAGCTGCAGTGACAGAGCTTCTGTCTGCTGCTGTGCTAGCACTAAGTTAGGCAGAAATTATCAGGTTAAATATAGGTTGAGGGATAAGGGGAGGATAGAATGGGAAGAGAGAGATTCAGAGACCATGGGTCATGGGAAAGAGGTAGGAGTTGCGGGCAGGCATAAGCATTCATCTGCCTGAGTCACAAAACTGCTCAAATGCCTAAGATCCAAGTGATTAGATCTCTCTCAATTTCTAACCCAGAAGCTCGAAGGCTGTAATTTTACAAAGAAATGGTATAAATATTGATCTCTTGTGCACGTCACAACTTTCAGAATTAATTTATTAGCAGTGTGCAGACCTTGGCAGGGCCCATCTGATATGACTGTGATTAGTAACTGAAGATCGGTGACTTTGATTGTGGTTCCAGGGTTGGGTAAATTTTTACAATCCTTCCTGAAGGAAGAGTGGCTGTGCAAAGGAGTTTGTACTGGGTGAGTTTCCTGTGACTGTGTGTGTGTATATTGTTTTTTTTTTTACTGTGATCTCTCATACCACTGTGAGTTGGCTCCCCCAGACTTGAGGCTATGTTGTTCCCAGGACCTCACAAGTCATGGTATGAAAAAAAGAGGAATATCATTGCCTTACAGAGAAATGTAATGCTTGTATTTGGCTTGAAGGTAATTTTACTGAGAATTTAACTTGTGTATAAACTTCATCCATAGGCCAGGAGGTTATAGTCAATACTTCAATGTAACAAATCAGACTATATGTGTAGCAGGAAAGACTCTGGACTGAGATAGTGCATGCAAAAACACCTCTTAAAGAACGCTCATCCACACATATTTATTGAGTGCCAAAACAAGCAACGTCAGAAGCTGGGATTCACAAGTGAGCTTGCAATTTATGGAAAACTCCAGCAAGAGTTAGGTGCTTCAGAGACTCCTTTGGAAATCTTAGCTGACAATCTTTCCTTTTCTTTCTCAGAGGCAGAGAGGCTGCGGGTATAGTACTGATGAGAAAGAGCTGTAGCCCTTCTCTGTTGGCTACCAATTTGTTGGTCAGCTGGTGAGTACATCTGCAGGGAAATATCTGCTGGGCTGATACCATTCTTGACTGAAATGCCTTAATGGTTAATGCAATTCTTCAAAGCAGAGCTGTGAGGCTCTATGGAGGGTGTTCATAGCACTGAACACATTCAGTGTAGGTGTCTGCAGTTGGCTTTGACTCCCTTCATAGCTAGTGGAAGGGAATGGGCACTTCTGGGCTGCAAGTCATCTCATCCTGAAGTAGACTTCTGACAGATCAGACGAATTGCTTGCCAATGTGACGCCCATCTACAAGAAAGGCCGGAAGGAGGATCCTGGGAACTACAGGCCTGTCAGCCTGACCTCTGTACCGGGGAAGATTATGGAGCGGTTGGTCTTGAGAGTGCTCACAGGACACCTGCAGGACAACCAAGGGATCAGGCCCAGCCAGCATGGGTTCATGAAAGGCAGGTCCTGCTTGACCAACCTGATCTCCTTCTATGATCAGGTGACCCACCTAGTGGATGAGGGAAAGACTGTGGACGTTGTCTACCTGGACTTTAGTAAAGCCTTTGACAGCGTCTCCCACAGCATTCTCCTGCAGAAACTGGTGGCTTCTGGCTTAGACAGGTTTACTCTTCACTGGATGAGGAACTGGCTGGATGGCCGAGCCCAGAGAGTTGTGGTGAACAGCGTTAAATCCGGCTGGCGGCCGGTCACAAGCGGTGTTCCCCAGGGCTCGGTTCTGGGGCCGGTCTTGTTCAATATCTTTATTGATGATCTGGATGAGGGAATCGAGTGCTCCCTCAGTAAGTTTGCAGATGACACCAAGTTGGGTGGGAGTGTTGATCTGCTGGAGGGTAGGAGGGCTCTGCAGAGGGATCTGGACAGGCTGGATCGATGGGCAGAGGTCAACTGTATGAGGTTTAATAAGGCCAAGTGCTGGGTCCTGCACTTTGGCCACAACAACCCCATGCAACGCTACAGGCTTGGGGAGGAGTGGCTGGAGAGCAGCCCGGCGGAAAGGGACCTGGGGGTGCTGGTTGACAGCCGGCTGAACATGAGCCGGCAGTGTGCCCAAATGGCCAAGAAGGCCAACAGCGTCCTGGCCTGTATCAGGAATAGTGGGGCCAGCAGGAGTCGGGAAGTGATTGTGCTCCTGTACTTGGCACTGGTGAGGCCGCACCTCGAATCCTGTGTTCAGTTTTGGGCCCCTCACTACAAGAAGGATGTTGAGGTGCTGGAGTGTGTCCAGAGAAGGGCAGCGAAGATGGTGAGGGGTCTGGAGCACAAGTCTTATGAGGAGCAGCTGAGGAAACTGGGGTTGTTTAGTCTGAAGAAGAGGAGGCTGAGGGGAGACCTTATCGCTCTCTACAACTACCTGAAAGGGGGTTGTGGCGACGAGGGTGTTGGTCTCTTCTCCCAAGTAACTAGTGATAGGACAAGAGGAAATGGCCTCAAGTTGTGCCAGGGGAGGTTTAGATTGGATATTAGGAAAAATTTCTTCACTGAGAGAATGGTCAGGCATTGGAACAGGCTGCCCAGGGAGGTGGTGGAGTCGTCATCTCTGGAAGTGTTCAAAAAAACGTGTGGATGTGGCGCTTCAGGACATGGTTTAGGGGACACGGTGGTGCTGGATTAATGGTTGGACTTGATGATCTTGAAGGTCCTTTCCAACCTAGTGATTCTGTGATTCTGTGAATGGTGCTATAAAAGTGCTTTTCCTCTCTCTGCATTGACCATGAAGGGAGTGAGGACTGGCTCATCTGAGACCAAACATCTCTCTACGGGTCTGACCAACTCACTGTTGAAATCTTAGCTTTGGAACGACCTGCGTTTCACGAGGCTAACAAGAGTACTTCTAGACAGGCTGACTCGTCTGACAAATTTCTGTTTTGGTGCTTGGAAGCACTAAGGTTTCTTAATTTGGCATGAGAGGATGCTTAACATTGGCCAGAAAAAGAAGTTCTCCAACAGTCTCAGAAATGGCTGGTTTGTTTTTAATTAGATCTTTTACAAAGAAAAAAAACAACCTGAAGCAAAGACTGGCAAAGTTAAATGGGACTGAAAGCAAAGCTTTGTCATGGAAAACATTAAGCAACTTCTAAGCTTAGGCATACACTGTTTACAGTGAATTATATATTTCCTAACTTTGCGGTTCATTATTGCAAGAAAAGTTCTTTGAGGATTAGTTGTTTGTTCCCTTCTTTCCCTAAACTGCCAACTGTACAAAAAATAATAAAGTTTTCTGCTCTCTTCTGAGTGACGGGTTATTTTTAGATGTTCCACTATTCCAATCATACAATATTTTCTCCTTCATACTTGCATAAAAGCATTAAAAATACATTCTAAGTTTGGATGCCCTATATATTACATTAACTGCATTACTTTTCTTCCCACCACTTCTTGTGGGTGCTCAGTTGTATTGTGTTTTGGCAGAGTCTGGGAGACTCTCTTTAAAGATCAGTTAAAGAAATAATAAGCATAGTTATGCTCTTGACACAATTTTTGCTTTTCTGGATCAGTAGAACTGTGTTCTGATTTTAATGTAGTGTCTTGCCTTGTTTTGAAACTTTGTTTTACTGTGAATTTATATTTAAGGAACATCTAAAATGTTTTTTAAAGCTTTAGCTTTTGGTATCCAAGGTTTCTGGAAGAGTCCTTTCTTCCATTTAACAAAAAAGTTCCTAATATGCAGTTGCAGGGGAAAGAATTGAAAGCTTCAGGAGATGTATCTAATGGATAAAGAAACCCCAAAATATAAAAATAAATGAGAACTCAGTTTACAGATCGACCTCTAGAGCTGGCAGTGTTGCTCACCTGCTGTAGTTTGTTCTGTTCCTTTTAACTGAAGTGCAGTTTCTTGAGTAAGTTATTTTTCGGAACAGATGGTTATTTTGATATTAAGGAATATGTATCAATTATAAATATGGCACAAATACTTTGTCATAGTTTAGAAAAATGAATAGTTTTAGATACTAGTTTCTCCTGAGTTGCAGTAAATGCCAGTGGAGCATGAAAAATATGTTCTAGTTCTATTTTTAATGTGTGTTCTGTATACGAGAGGGCAGATGAAAGATGTGGTATCTGAGTACAACTGTGAAGTAATACCACAGTGCTAACATGATTAGTGGCTGTAATGTTTGGGTCTGAATGTAGCCCTGTTGTGGAGTTCGTTGTATGAAATGGGTACTCACAAAATTATGAAAGCCAGAGATGAGCATTGGCCCCTCAATCTTCTCTGTGCTGTTGTTTTGGATGGTTATCTGATTTTCACTGTATCCTGCAGGTCAGTTTTGCTGGATGGGAATTACCAGTGAATGTTATAAAGTCATATGTTGCTAAGGTAGCCTAAGACTAACATTTTCAAATGTTCTTGCCAAAAGTCAGTATTTGAAATCAAAAGGACAAAAGGTTACAGGTGAGCACTGATCTCATGAACAAGAAGTTTCTTTCTGGTTATGACTAAAGTCAATATTTAAAATAAATATGGTTTTTATATTCCTTACCTACATTAAAATGCTTTCAGCCTCTGTGTACATAGTGCTGTGCTGGTTGCATTCCTTACTGGTCTCACTCCAGGTACCTGTGCCTCTGTTTCTTCCACACTGCATTATTCTGCTGGGTGCTTCTTTGGACTTTACATTTCATCACCTGCAGGATGGCTATCCAAAAAGTGCTCATTCCTCTGTCCTTTTAGGCTGCTGGGGGTTCTCCCAGTGGTTTGAATGGAAGCCATGCGAGGCACTTTTGTGATCTATATACGAAAAACAACTGTACCAGCTTTCTTATCTCCACTTTCAGAGTGTAATCCAGGCTATGGCTTTGCTTGGTAAATTCTCACCATTCTCGTAGTTTAAAAACTGCTGTATTTCAGCCTTTCGTCTTGGGAGCTGAGAGGCTTGAGTTGGAGTGCTCCAGACTTTTTAGATGTGTAGGAAGGAGGAGATGCCTTGCAGGGCTGCATGAAAGGACTCTCTAGCATTGCATCCAAGTGCTGTGGTTAGAAACAAACTTGGATGGCAACTCTTCTTCCTCCTCCTCCTCCTCTATGTGGATGTGCCTGCTTTCCAAACAAAAGCAGTGGGTCAGCTGGATCCTGCCTGTGAAGTTGGATTGCTTTGCTTAACACAGCTGTTCCCAGATTTGCCTCTGGAGGTGGGGCACTGCCAGTTTTAGTGTGTTTGTGTGTTAAGTGGAGCAAAGCAATCGTCCTAATTGTTGCAGTTAGTAATGCTGCTGTATAGTGGAAAGGCTTATCTGAAAATTAAAGTTTTGCAGTTCCCTAGCAACAGCAGGGCTCTCGATTTGCCTGGTCCTTTCAGGAAGGTTATTTAACAGCTGATGTTCCTTAGTCAAGAATGCTTATTCGGCTCGGCTAATACATAGTTAAAATTACTTCTTTAGCACTCACAGTATTCACATTCACAGAGCAGAATGGCTTCATGGGGAAGGATGTGAAACTGCTTTCCAGAGCAAGATTTGACACAGAGGAAGGAAGAAATACAAAAGAAAGGTCTGACTTTCCCCCTTGTGTTTGCTGTTCTGATAATGTTGGCTTTTACAAGAGCCCCAACTGTTAGGCTTTTTTTCCTTGCCTTCCATTTTTCTAGGTGAAAGGAGCAGAATTGATACATTTTTGGTGCATGGTGAGCTTTTCTCATCAATAGATCATTTTGTAACATAAAACCTGTGGTAAATGAAGGTAAGATTAAGGACACAACTGAGTAAAATGCAAATGACAAGCTCAGTCTGAGAACACAAATGTTAGAGGTGTTACCGTGTTTTTGATAAAACACCACATGCCTGAAATTGCCACTTTACAACAGTCCTTCGTGTTCTCCTGAGCAGACAGACAAACGATAGATGAGCACATTTCAGAATTTTTGCCATTTGATGCCCAAGTTTTCAGAATTCCTAAAGCACTTAACAAATCCATTAGAGCTGTCAAAACTGAGATATACCTAAGTTTAGGTTTTGTTTCACTTTATAATCAGAGTGAATGTGGATGGATAATACACCAGAATCAGAATCTAATTTTCTCTGTTGTCTTCCTAAGGTAATCATCCTTTAAAAAAAGTTAATTAAAAACTATTTGGCTGATATTAAAGTTGTTTTCTTTCTTCAATTTGTGATTGGTGTCGTTAATAAAACCCAAAATCTCATTTCTTTTCTTCATTGCTTACTGTATATGCACAGAAAGAAATCTTTTTTTCCAAATTAATATGAAGATTCATACCTAATTTAATTCTTAAATTTCCTGTCCTTTGAGGTCTCGGTTCCTTTGGCCTGAGAACTGATTGCTCTTTCCAAAGGAAGTGCCCTCACTGTATCAAAAAGTTTCAGACCTCCAGTGTGCATGCATGTGTTTCCTTTTCTGAAGTAGGAAGTAGGCTGAAACTTGTAGTTAGACTCCAGCCACACTGAATTTGCACTGAATTCTTGTGCAAAAGTTGATTGCCACTTATAAGAACAACCTTCCTTCTTAAAGGTGCTTTTTAAGCAATTTCTACACTATTACAGTTAATTTTAATTTTAGTATCTATACAAAAGTGCAGCACTTGGTTTTAATCTGCAAAAAGTTAGGCTTAGTCTGAAATATATGAAATGTTTTTTTTAAATGCTATTTGATGTGATTATAATATATACAAGTCTATATTGCAGGATAAATCATTACTGCTTAGTTGTTTTTTATTTTTGTAACCAATTCTGGCCCTACAGCAAAGCAGTGAAGTGAGCAAAGTTCCTGCTATAATATTGCAAACTTGAAGAGATTGAATTGAATTACTCTTGGTTTCAATCAGAAATTCCTAAATTTAGAAAAAAGTTGCATGTCTATGTCTCATGAGACTTTTATCTTCTAAGGCAACTTCTAGATATATTATTGTATTTTACTATGTGATTGTGATTGGAACAAATTCTTTATTTTTTTTTAAGAAAAGGAAGCATATTTTTACAGAATAGCATGATTTTTAGAGCAGTGAGATTTTAATATAACTCAGTGCATTGAGAGCACCATAATAGCATCACAGATGTTGACAGCCGTTTTACACTGAAACTGGCTTGTGTTTAGGATCTGATGGAAGGCACTTACAATTTGCTGGTATAACAAACTGTGCTGAAAAACTACCTTAACAGTTCTGTTGGTAGTTACAACTATGTTTTATTGCCTTGATCTATTCCCTCTCCCAGTTTCTGGGAGTACAAAGTATATTGAAGTTGAGAGTGTTGTGCCTTTTGTTTTACCTTAAGTGAAAGTGGCAAAGGGTTTCTAGTTTTCAAATACACTTCAAATTTTACCCTAATTGTTTCCCTATAAAAACTTTGGTATTCTTTCCTTTAAAGGACCATGCACTCATGCAGGAAAAAAAAAAAAAAAGAATATGCATGCTGAAGTTATGGATTCTTGAACATGGTTAGGATGATTTCTTTTTTTCTTTAGGGGCATTGTTGTTCTTCTGAAGAATAACTTTGACAATTTCCTCCAGTGGTTTTCAGGATAACACATTTGCTTATTTACTGACTATGGAGGACACTGATGCAGATAGCCAATAATCTGAAGCAATAGTAATCTGAAGGTTTGTCATTTACCAGGATGCTAGTGAATAACAAGGGGCAGAGTTCTGTATTTTTCTCCAGTAAGGTTTCTATTATCATATTAAGGTTTGGGTTTTTTTTTTAAGTCTATTGTGTATAGATAGGTTCCAAATGCTGAAGGGTAATGAAACCATAATAATGGACTAAGGTTCTTGCTCTCCACACAGATAAGGCTGGATGGAAGTGAGTTAGATTAGAAGTTGAAAGCTGTACAGGCTTTTTCTGACTTTCTTCTGTTAGGCCTCTTAAATTCCATTTAACTTTCAGCATATTTCAAGCTATTTCTTAATTTTCACTTGTTTACTGCTTTTAACTTACAAATCCCAAAACCTGGTGCCAAAATTTTCCTTTTGTTGTTGCTAGCAATGCCATAAATCACACAACAGTCACGTAAAGACTTGTGATTTGCTTAGATCATTAAATTATATGATGCCTTCAGGTGCATTCCAGATAGAGAAATAGGTCTTCCAGTTTTAACCTGCGTAATAATGTTTTTCTGGTTGTATTAGTTTCATAGTCCGCTGTTTTACCACAAGTAATGAGCTCTAATCTTCATTTCAGCTGTCATAGTTATTTGTCTCTACCCTGTCTGGCCTCTTAAGACATGCTAGTGTTAAAATATGTAAACTGTAGTATAAGAAATTATTTATGCACCACCTGCTGCAACAATGCAGAGACGTAATCAAGTTTGTACTAGTAATACTGATGAATTACTTTAACGCACTAAAAAATATACATGTAGCATAATTGTTTTAACAATAGAAACAAAAACTGAGACAAATGAACATCACGCAGATATTTAATCAAGTGAGATCAGTTTTTGGGTTTGTGACAAGAGAGCGCTGTTTTCAGGATGGAAATAGTTTCATACGCAACTATGAGAGAGCAGAGAGAGTTGAAAAGATCTCTTATGCTTAAGAAGAGGTGAGGAAGGACACATTTTTATGGAAATGTTCTTTTGAATGTGAGTGGCTGCTGCAGAAACAAAGCAATGAGTTTAAATTTCCAGAATCATCCAAAATTGGTCATGTGCAACATTAAGCACATCCCCACCCCTCCACAGCCTCTGGTGGATGCATTGTATAGATCTTTACACTTCACTTGGAAGCCTTCTGTCTTTACAGAGGGGCTGCACTTTCCCCTGCTCTCTTTCCTTCTGAACATAGGAAACAATATCCACTGTCTTTTAGGCCGAGGTAAAATGCTTCATTATTGCATAAAATTCCACAGTCATTAAAAGATTTCATCTAAGTTGGCATTAGCTCTTGCTTCACACTTGCCTATGATCGAGGAGGTTGAACCTAAATTTGGAAGGGGAAGCCCTGAAGTATGTTTGGCTGAACAGGCTCTCTTGGTATGGAGGATGGGAGTTGAGGATGCATTGTGATTGACTTATGTTTCTATTCATAAATCGAGCTTTGCAAAGCAGATACCAGTGTGGTAGTGTTTCTTTTTATGTCTCTCAGGAAGTTTAAGGGAATTCTTGTCTCTTTCTTACCAACCATACTAAATATGTGGTTGAAGTACAGGGTCCCATGTCTGTGTTTAAAGAACTGTAGCTGAAAGATTTTAGCATAAATCATAAGAAAAATACAGGACAACTGAAAGAGAAGTATTTGTGGTGTCACATATTAGCATTGTTCATTGAGCGAGTCACAAAACTTCCTACACCAAGAAAAGAGATGTACCCTGAAAACAGTAGTGCTGTAGGGGAGCATGCTTAGAGACAGTGATCAGTGACAGTAAAATCCGTACTCAGCACCCCGTGCACTGGATATGTCTTAGGAAGCTGCTTCTTTAAGCATTTATTGTTGGTCATCTGTTCTCCACCAAAATTTGCACTGAGTCCAGGCCCACTGGACTCAAGCTACATTTCATTAGCACATTAGTAAAGCTGGTCTATAAGTAGATCTCTCTCCTCCCTGCTCCAAGCCTGTTGCTGTTCACAGAATCACAGAATGGTAGGGGTTGGAAGGGACCTCTGAAGATCATCTGGTCCAACGCCACTGCCAAGGCAGGATCACCTGAGGCAGGTTGCACAGGAATGCGTCCAGTTGGGTTTTGAAGGTCTCCAGAGAAGGAGACTCCACAGCCTCTCTAGGTAGCCTGTTCCAGGGCTACATCACCCTCGCAGTGAAGAAGTTTTTCCTCATGTTGAGGTGGAACATCCTGTGCTACAGTTTATGCCCATTGCCCCTCATCCTGTCACTGGGCATTGCTGAAAAGAGACTGGCTCCATCCTCCTGACAGCCACCCTTCAGATATTTATAGACATTGATATGGTCCCCTCTCAGCCTTCTCTTCTCCAGACTAAACAGCCCCAGGTCTCTCAGCCTTTCCTCATACAAGAGATGTTCCAGTCCCTTAATCATCCTCATAGCCCTCCCTTGGACTCTCTCCGAAAGTTCCCTGTCTCTCTTGAACTGGGGGAGCCCAGAACTGGACACAATACTCCAGCGCAGAGTCGAGGGGGAGGATAACCTCTCTCGACCTGCTGGTCACACTCTTCCTGATGCACCCCAGGGTACCAGTGGCCCTCTTGGCCACCAGGGCACATTGCTGTCCCATGGATAACTTACTGTCTACCAGGACTCCAAGGTCCTTCTCCATGGAGCTGCTTTCCATCTGCATCTCCTTTCATGTACGCAGCTAGTCACTGCATCATAGAAAGCTATCAGGTTGGTCAAGCACAATCTCCCCTTGGTGAATCCATGCTGACTACTCCTGATAACTTTCTTTTCGTTCATGTGCCTAGAAACAGCCTCCGGAAGGAGCTGTTCTATTGCCTTCCCAGGGATGGAGGTGAGACTGATCAGTCTATAATTTCCCAGGTCAATTCTGTTCCTGCTGGAGTGGGGCTTGAAGAGTTCCCTGGGAACGCAGCCTCTCATCACTGCTCTAGTCCACAGCCACTAGCACTTCTGATGCTCTGCTTCTGTCTGCTGTCATTTACTGCTGTGTCACCCCTTGATTCCCATGGTCAGACTGGATCCATTCAATTATCTTCCTGGGGGTTTTTTCACTTGCATGAGTATTTTTGTGATACTATTTTCATCTCCTCTGCTAGTCTTCAATTTGTTTTATTTTCACTTTATTTTACCTTGTTTACACCTGTGTTCATGAGGCGTGAATAAACAAGGAAAACTCATTCTCATAAATCTTCTTTTATCAGTGTGAATGAACATCTAAGTGATTAATAATTACCCTTTCTAATGCAGATGCTTACTTCTGTTCTTATGTGCCGTTAATGTGTTTCTGATGCTACTTACATTGTACCTAGCAGCATTCAATAGAAGACAAATTTCAGTTGTAGACTGCTACTTGTGGCAATGAACAGTGTATAGTCTTGTTTCAGTAAACTCTGTTACGGATCGTTGCTCACATTTTATTGTAAAATGCAGTATCTGTGTGCTGCATGAACACATTGTCTAAATGCTTTTACCAGGATGGTGATTTTGATTTCACAGCACTCTAGTTCCACAAAAACAGTTTATACAAGTGCTAAAAACAGTCAAAGCTCTTAGACTTTTCTTAGAATTTTTTTTTTTTCCTAGATGGTATTTCATTCTAGGTCTGCTTGTTAGTTTGTCTTAACTGTTGCTTTATAGATCATTTATGTTTTAAAAAATGATTATGTAATATTGAAGTAATCTAGATTTGGATGTGTATATGGAGCTGGGATTTACTGCTTCAAGCCCACTTGGTTTGTGTGACCCCACAGTGAGCAGTATACTAAGAATTTTGTCCATGCTGTAGAGAGCTGGCTAAACAGGAACTGGAAAGACCATCAGTAGATGGTGCAGGATTTGAGATTCCACAGGAATAAGGGGATTTTCTTACGTTACCATGATTTTATGTTGGAGTTTTGGCTTTTGGGGGGGGGGGCAGGGGAGTGTATTTGGATATTTGTGTTGTTTTTTTGTTTGTTTTGGTGCGTTTTTTTGGTCTTAAGGCAGTTCACTGTCTTTGGGCTCAAGACATTCCTTGTGCTTTAACAGGGAGTCTGTTAGTAACCTGAGGGACTGGCTGACCCCGGTGTGGTGTGTCAGCATAGCCTGATGGAATTGTACAGGAGTGTATATTCACTGCAGGCTTTTCCAAGAACTTGCATACTAAGTACTGGGTGTTGATTCTTGTAACCTCGATGAAGCCCAGGTAAACTGGCTACAGTGTTTGGATCTTACATATCAGATCTGCTTTTAGATTTCTTGTTTACTAGTAACTCACCCTTCTCTGTCATTCCCCGTAGGAACAGACACTATCTGTTACCCCTTCAGAGATACAGGATTTACTGCCCAGCTGCACTGAGTCTCTGGAATCTGTTTTGAACCTCAGACTCCCCTGTGGTTTCAATGCCAGGGCTCTAGTCTTATGAATACTTTGAACTTAAGTTCATCTGTCTATCCCATAGCAGTGAAAACAGACAGACATATAGATATAGACCTTTAAAATCTTTAAAACAAAATTTTCTTAGGTAGCGTAGAGGATATAAGGATCAAGGGAAAAAACTCAGTGTTAAGTGTCCTATTCTCCACTTAATATCTCCCCTCTGTACTGGCTTTCAGGCTTATATGAGAATCAAAATAGTGAAATCCAAATCTTTTGCCTCTACCTCAGCTGTTCTGCATAATATGGGATATTTCTCCATAGCTCTCTGCTCCTCTTCCACTGACATAATTTTTTTTACTTCTATTTCTGACTGGAATACTAACCAAGAGCAATGGAAGCCTTGCTCTGGCTACTTGTGGTTGAATCCCCTCATTCCTGTACCCCCCGTCTTGAGCATCTTGCCTGTAACTTTTAAGAGTCAACTTCCACAGTAATTTCTTTTTCTACTTTTTAGTAATTTCCCGTTCTCCAAACCTCATCCCCTTAAGATGAACTTGTTCTTGCATTTTTCCCCTAATTCTCTGCTACATTATTGTTCTTAGAGGTTCCACCTGAAGGTTTGCAGCCTTCCATCCTACTGGGCGTTCAGGCTGTCAGGCCTAGCTCAGAGAGCAAATACAGAACTGCTGCTTCACCAGAGTTATTCCTGACACAGTGATTTCAAAACCTCAAGCAGATTTTATAAATACTGCCTCCTAATTACTGTAATACTGTAATTTCCTGAGTAGGGTCTTTATATGAATAGCAAAATTTACTTATGCCACGAGAAAATGATCCTTATTTGGAATATATTGATTTTGTCTGTCCAAATTTATGTGTAATTTCAGGATTTATTTTAAATCCTATATAAGAATAAAATTGGGTTTAAGATTATTAATTTTTTTTTGCACTTTTCCCCTCCCTCTGTCATTTCAGATGTTGCAGTTGTGGACATGAGTGATATTTCCAAGCAACCATCACTGTTCTACCACCTTGGCGTCCGTGAAAGCTTTGACATGGCTAATAATGTTATACTCTACCATGACACTGATGCTGATACTGCTCAGTCTCTCAAAGTAAGGTTCTCACTTAAAAATCTGCTTCATTTCAGAAATATCTTTAAATATCTGATTCTGCAGACATTTGTGTTTGTCTGAAACTTCCATTCAATGTGATTTCCTGATAGCTGCATAACAAAATCATGCTAAGAAAAACAGCTGCTAGCAAAAATAGTAATGATTTAGAATAGTATAAAAGTTTGTTTGTAAGAGAAGATCCATAGTATGGTACTGATTTTGCTTCAGGTGATTAGACTTGGAAGTGAGGGTGCAGGTCTGATTTTTTCCTTCCTTTCCCTCTTTTAATTAGAGTACACGTAAAAAAAATGTTACGGCCTGTGTGTTAATGACACTTGAACAAGGGCTGTATTGCAACCTACTCCTACTGTTGAAGCACTTCTGTCAGATGAGATTTGTATCTCTTTGGTGCTGACTAGCTAAGACTGCAGGAATCTCCTTTTTATTACTGTTTGAAGACAAAGACATCCTCACAAAATGTTTTTATAGGCCTTAAGTCTAATCACTTTTGTTCTGAGGTATTTTATTGGGCTTAAGAAGTTTAAGTTAATCAGTAATTCTGTTTAGGTTTTGGTACCTTAATACGTGTTTTTGACCACCTGCTGGTGTTTCTTTATTCTCAGGTTTATGACTAATTCAGTCAGTTTTTTTCCTCTTCCCTTCAGAAATGTATTACTTTACTTGGATCCAGGTTGCTGTGCGTGGCTCATAAGAATGGCTAGCCCAAGTGTTATAAAGCCAGTATTCATGACTGCTATTACTTCTACTGGGAAGATCTGTGAAGTCCAGGGAGCCTGACTTTATATAGCTTATTTCTTGGGACAATTTCAGGATGGGTCCTAAGAGTTGTCTCTTCAGTTTCACTGATGTTCTTTCCAAAATAACCTAGTTCCAGGCATCTAAAAAAATATATAATCCAGATTTCAAGAGGGTCATATTTGCAGAACTAAACCTCTTACATGGCCCCTGATATCTTGTCTGTTGTTGAGGAAAAGGGTACATGGGCATGATAATTTCTGTGCAGTGGATGCCCAAGTGGATTTCAGGCTGTCAGATGTGAAGTTGCTCAAGCAAAATCATCTTAGGCTGTCAGAGCACATACAATTAAATCATATCAATAACCTTGCTTAGAAACAGGTCTATATCTAACATTTGTAGCATGATTTACCCGGAGATCTCTTTAGTTTCACCAAGCAGTGTTCATTGGACATGTAAGCCACCACTAGAAGGGGGAGGAGGTTACTTACCAGCAACTGGAAGTCTTTGAGGTCTGGTTTACATGCCCATTAGTTTATCATCTGCCTCATAGTTTCAAGATCTCTCTTTAGATTTTGAGGTGAGAAAAATTAGGATGTAGTAGGAGTGTGTTGATCTGTGCCCAATCAAGTAGGAAAGGGGCCTAGGTACCTTAAGGATACCCTTTCAGAGAAAAAAAATCTCCAGCTTTGAATGATTTTATCTCACAAATGCCTGGAGTGTGACTGGGTATGTGGAGTGCCCAGCTTGAGAAACTTCAGTTACTGGCAAGTACAACTTTCTTCATCTTCTGATCACTTCTTTAAATAGGTTTCTTCTTTGAACTGTTATTTTTTTCCTAACCTGAACTACTAAGACTTTCCTCGATGTTGTTCTGTCTCTTTACTTTGAATTTGCTGAGGCAAGAAATAGGGATTATGCTGTGAAGAATGCATCTGCGTTTGTTTGTGTGTGTATATACACACCAGTTATTTTTATGGAAAATAATAATTCTAAGTAAAAATGAATAAACGTTTTTATTATCTTTCTTTTTTTTTCTCCCCAGGATATGGTATCTCAGAAAAACACAGTAAGTATTAAGTCCATGTTCATTTTAAAACACAAAATTAAGATACTACATTTGAAGCAACTCTAATAACAAAGCTGCCAAGCATATACATGCTCTATATGATTGAAGGAAGTTTGTTTTACTTATATACAATTCAAACTAGGGGAAAACCTGCTGACTTCCCTTCTAAAGTAAAGCTAGATTAAAAAATTACTTTTCTTTAGAAGTTCCTTTTTAAGTTCTAGAAAAGTGCCAGTAGTTATATATGTAGGTT
Source organism: Phaethon aethereus (assembly GCF_964289735.1). Classification (NCBI taxonomy): domain Eukaryota; kingdom Metazoa; phylum Chordata; class Aves; order Phaethontiformes; family Phaethontidae; genus Phaethon; species Phaethon aethereus. Next base: position 134,195,177 of record NC_138575.1, read on the forward strand.
GATCAAAATGTAAACTCAGAAATTCAAAGTCTCTTTCTGCCTCTACCACTTTCACCTACTTGTGCAAATGTGTATGTGTGTGTGATGCCGTAACACGGTTTACCCTTGTATCTCAAACAGCTTTGGTTACTGTATACCTATCCTCTCCTCACAAATTTTTACTTAGGAATGCAAAAGCTTATTTCCCAAAGTAAAAATGTTCTTGCCTTTAATGCAAGTAAAACCAAACAAGTAAGTAAGCCTGAACCAAGATAAAGTTTAGTGGGTTTTTTAGGCTTACTGCAATATGCTACGGTATCTTAGACAGTTACATATTCTGTCATACTTCACATCATGTCAGTGGTTATTTTCATTAAACACTCCACACTGTTATTTCAAGGACTATTGAATTTGCAAGAATCTTAGTGCTGTTTATTCCTTTCTGTTTTGTCCCATTCTCATATACTTTAATTTTCTTCTGAAAGGACTAAAATAATAAAATGTTCTTAGAGTTTGTTAATAATTTAAAGGAGAACTAGAAAAAATAATGCAGTTGTCACAGCAGTTTATTTTGAGCTGCTGTTTATACTTGGTCACAGCGCTGCATGTAGGCTAAAGATAGGTCAGGTTGAGCACGTGAGTAAATCCAGGTCATTTTCCTGTCTGTCTTGGCGATCTTTGAACTAGTTTCACCTGCGGGGTGTGAACTGCATTTACTGGTCTGTACTTCTGTGAAGGGGGACCTCAGAATGAGGCATATTTGCTTGTGAATGTTACTGTCCATCGCTGGTGTATGATCAAAATGTCACAAGCATGTGTTTTCCTCTCCAAGCAAGAGGAAGAATTGTGACTGAGCCATTTGGTGGTAATTCCAGAAATGGAGTAAAAGCAAAGAGGACGGTCGCAAGTTCAGCCTAGCACGATCAGATTAGCCTGCAGTCTTTTCTTTTGGCAGATTCTTTCTCCCACAGAGGCAGGTATTTACCTTCATGTGAAAGAGGAGAAAACATGGATCTGGTGACATGGTTTCTACAGCAGGGCCTGGTATTAGACCTGTAAACACCACGTGGCTAGGAAAAGTAGCAGGGAGGCATCCTGAAACTAGGATCCTGATCCCTCCTTTAAAAAGAAAGGATTACCTAACCCGTTTTCTTCAAGTGCTTAAATTAAGAAAACAATTGTGATTAAAATACAATGAGGAAAAACTAAATGACTTTAACTACCACGTATGGATTCTTGACCCTTCTGTGTTATTTGAAATTGCTCATATTCTTCTCTATTAGACAAATGTGCTCCCATATTGCATTCTTTTATCAGTTTTTTAATTAGAAATTATAAAAAACTAATTAGCAAGCCAAATACTGTGTTAAAACTTCATGTTTTTCTAAGTTGGACAGATAGACAATTGCTTTCCCCTTCTTTCAGATCCAATGAGTTGTTATAAGAGCCTTGTAGTTTGCTGCTGCCCCAGTACGGTGTCACTGCTTCATTGCTTGGTTAAATATTTTACAACCATATGGGCAATGTCTTGCTTGAAGTTAATTGCTAATGAGGGTTGCTGTGCTAGTTAAATAGGTACAGGATTGGTGTGTATTTACTGTGTCCAGTCAAGTACGTAGTTACATAACCATTTCAGTTTAAATGCTGAATATTAGACACAATAGTTAATGTCCCTGTACTAGGGTTTTGTATTTTCCTTTCACTTTTCCTGATTGCAAAGTGTGGGTATGCCTCTACCATAGCTGTGGAATAGCAGAAAAAGCTTAAATGCACTCTTCGTTGGGGTCTGGAGACATGTTGGAAAGAGAAAAACTTGATCTACTAAGCCTTCCTCCAGCCCAGAGGAAGCCACAGGAATTCCATTGCTGGTTTTATGAATAGAAGTCCTCTGTGTCTTATAAGCTCTGTGTCTTATAAGCTCTGTGTCCACACATCTGCACCATGTATAAAGGAAGGGAGGAAACTGGGATTGCTACCAGGCACAGCACACCATTTTCCCAGCAGCACAAGTGAAACTTTCTGTGTTGGCTGCCATAGTTTGGAGCTTTCTCTGAGGTTTCCCTGCCCTCACCTTTGCTATTTATCCTGCAAATCACAAGTCATGTACAAAGGTACAAAAAAAATCATAGCATAGAACAGATGTGGAACCATGTTAAAGATGCAGTAAAGATGAATGTCTACTGTGTCGTCTGGGCTGATTTCTTTTGTGTATTACAAGTAAGTCTTGAAGAAAATAGATGTTTTCCATGTAAGGATAATATTATAATTCAGCATCAAGGAGGAGGCAAGAGTGAGGAAACTGGACATACAGCTGAAAACAATGCATTAGAAAAAGGGTTAGCAATTCATTTGAGAATTGGCCTGAGTACAGCTGATCTAACAATGAAAATTGTACAGCATCATACTGCAGTGGTGTGAATCTGAGAGATTTAATAGCTTACTGTCTGAAAAAAGAACTTAAGAGTAGAAGAACTTCCTTCCCTCCACCATTCAGGAACAAAGTTTTCAGGGATAAGATAAGTTGGGCAATGTGATTCAGTTCTACTTGACTCCCTCAAACAAGCAATTAAAATTCTCTATTGATAATTTATTGCATACTTGGATACAAAAGGAAAGAATTATTGGCTTTGGGAGTTCAGTTCCCAAGAAAGAATTGCTTTGGCATGAAATTCAAGGTCAAAATTCTGTGTCCCATCAGTTAGGTTTCCTTCTGCAGACCCCCACTGAGCTTTGAGGACTATCTTATGCTAATTTTACTTAGGATGTATGCACCGCTTCCTAGTTTCTGTCAGAATTATGATTGATAAAATAAATTGCAAATACGCAGTCTTGCAGAACAGTTTGTTTCCTCTGTCATTATGGAAAAATCAAGGTTTGAGAACACAGTGGATGCTACTGGACTGTAGGGTATAGGAAAATAAATTTACCCGTGGAAAATGGGTGTGTGCTTTGGAGTTTCTTTAGATGTGAGATAAGCATTGGTTTACTGGAGAAGTTAAATTTCAAGGATTTTCAAAAGCAAAAAATGCTTAAAAAAATAATCTTCCCCCAAACCAATGTAATGGACAAAATCCATGGGAAAGTTGTTCTATTTTGGTGCAACAGTTTGTTGCTATCCTTGATTTTTAAATTTTTTTTTCCAACAGGGAAATTTCCTCTTCCTCTACAGAATTTTAAGGAATGGTGCATAATAAAAGTCCAAGGTTGAGTGAAGGAAAGAGTGCAGAAGGGGCTTTTTAAAAACTGTTGGAGTCAGGAAGCAAAATACACAGTCCTTCTGGCAATAATTGCACATAGTTTGAGATACATGCTTTGATCCATTCAGTTTGTTTGAATGTGACATAGAGAATACAGACTAGAACTTCCCTCTCTGGAGAAGTTGTTATAGCAAGTACAGAATATAAAGAGGAAGACTTAATAGTTAATTTTTCTTTAGTTGATGATATGCCTGAAGGAGTTTGAATAACCCTGTTAATTGCTTTCGGGGAAGGTATTTAAAGGAAAGTAAAGCTGGCTATTAAACCAAAAGGTTTATTATAGTATACTTAGGCCTGTGGACCTGATGAAGTTTTTTTTCATTAAGACCTGTAGCAGCTCTTATAGTAACCAGAGAATGTCTGAGCCATGGAGGAATCATTAGCAAAAATTCTCCTTGATCTAAAAGGAATAGGATTGCAATTTATCCTTGCCACAAGGAATTTTTATGTTGAAAAATCACTTTTTATTGTAATTGGCACAAAATCTCTTCACAGTTTCAGTAGCTGTATAAATCAGACTGTATCTGTTGTTTCAAGGCAATGAACATTTAAGAAAACTAAATAGAAAGATTTTGGCACTTGGACTCAATATTCTCCAATTTAGTAGCCCCAATGGATTGAAATGAGAGGCAAGACTCTAAAGTATGATTGCATTATATGAATTCAATTATCTGACGAAGTAGTATTGCAGAGTAGCTTTCTATTTTTTATTTTCTGATTATTTTTATAATATATAAAAGTTTGTATGGTATGGTCATTTAATGATACGTTTCTAAAAAAGCCAGAGACAGCAGAAGTATAAAAAGAGTTTCCAAAAGGGCACAAAATCAAAGAGGAGTAGGAACATCTTAAATACAGACAATCAGTTTTCCTTCTGGGAGGACAATAGTACAAAGGCAATGGGTAACCCAGTAAATATTACTTTTATTGTTTCTAATCATGAAATATGCCACTGTTACTATTGATATAATGAAAACTAAGGCTTTTAAAATTTATTTATTAAAGTTAGTTTTTATGGAAATGTTACTATCTCAAGGAAGGCATATTTGTAATGACTGGATTATAGTTAAGTAATCAGGTAATGAACCTGATAAGTTCATAAAAGTAAGACTTGAAAGCATCTTAATGATGACACAAGGAGATCTATAGGCAAATAAATCATGTAGATAGAGAAATCATATTCTGGGTGACAAAGTATTGCACTGTTTTCTTGGCCTTGTAAATATGGACTTGCTATAAATATATATATTCATTTTCTGTTGCTTCTTTCTTTAATAATTTCTCTATTCATGTGTCATGTCTGTCTTTTTTTGATTCTTACGCTGTTTTGTGGTGGTGTTTTCCTCTCTGTTGTTTTATTTCAATTTGGAGTAGGTTGCCAAACACAAAGCTTTTCTTCGGGTTCAAGTACCTCCTGAATACCACAGTGGTAATCTGATAGGCAAAGTATGTATCACTTTAAATCTGCTTTCTGTTGAATAAATATGCCATCTTCTTGCTGTATTTCTAGGCATTTTTATATAAGGATGCTTTAAGAATAGTGCTTGGCAGGATCTTTTCTTCAAAGAGGTTGTAATCTTGGGGTCCTCCTTCCTTGCAACCTAGATCCCAAGCATTTAGAATCGTTGGCTTGTGATAATCTCTCTTCACAGCCTTTACATAAAAATACTGCATATATTCAACTTTAGAAGAGGAGGTATTTTTTAAAAGTTTGTAATATCTTAATCACCTGTATCGCAAGATGGATAGGAGTGTGATGTCGCAGAAAACGACTATGAAAACCTTAATTCTTAAGACAACAGTGGATTAAACTCCCTGAACACTTAAAAGTTTATGATGACTTTGAATGAATGCAGTTAATTTTCTGTTATCCTACGTTTTTTCCTTCCAACTGCTTTGTAAGGTAGGGTAAACACACCTAACGCTCAATGCTTAAGTGGCAAAATGAACTGCATGGCTCAAGTAAAATAATCGTGCTATTAGCTGTTGCAGGCATAGTTCCCTCTCGAAAAATGCAGAGATTTTACTCAACATTATTTATTTGAAAACAAAAAGCAGTCCTTTAATTCCAGTGTAGCGTCTCTGTCACAAAGTTACAGTTGCACCGGAATAACTGTAGCAGTACAATTAAAAAAAAGTTTATGTTATTAAGATCAAAAGTTTACTTTTAGCAGCATTAACAAAATGTTTAGAGGAGTATTTTAAGACAAAAAGCACTCTACTTTTGGCCTGTCTTGCCTAGAGCCTAAAAATGGCCTGTGTGGGCCTCACACTTTCAGCCCTTCAGCAAAGGCATAACTGTGTTTAGTTCTTTTAAACATTTTCTTCTGAAGAACAGGCCCCCCTCTCAACTTACTTGCAGTTATTTCCTGGTCTTTGTGGGTTTTTTTAATGTTTCTAAAATTTTGGCTCTTTTTGTGGTAGATTTTAAAGTGTTGTGACTGAATACAAAACTGTCATTGCTAGCATATTGAACATACATTATTTGCTGGAAAATGAGCTATTGAGGGCTTTTTTTTTTTTCCAGTCTGCTTGGTTTGTTGTAATTTTTAACTTAATTCTCAAAATAAGACAATAAAAATAGCTTACCTACTAATCCTGAAGTAAACCAACTTAGCATACAGTCTTTATAAGCTATGAAGTTATAATTCTGTTACAGTTAAATAAGTCACCATTTATCGATTATGTATATTTGCAGCTAGAATTGATATGTATGTTACTTCATATGTACCTGTGACATTTATTCATTATCTTAAAAAATAATAGTTGTTGTATGACAGGACAGTAATTTTCACAATGATTAGCTTTTGCTGTCAGGGACCGACATCCTGAGTAGACAATCTCAAGAAGCAAGGTTGATATTCACAGCCATCTCTAGCCCTTGGTAGTGTAAAAAAATTAGATGGACAGAACTGGTTTTTTTTTTATGTAATGAAAAGAAGAAAGACTGTCGTAGAAGAAGCTAGAAAATTGGAGCTGGTTGCTTTTCAGACAAGGTGACGTGCTCAAATATGTGCAGGGTTCTTGACTTCTGCACACAAAAATGTGTCTTTCACGGATAAAAATGTGGTTTTAATTGCATAGATTTCACTATCCAAAAAGAGGCAAGAAATCTAAGTCAAATACATGAGATGTTAGCTGAATAAGATTAATACAGTGATTCACATGTGTAATTTATTTTTTTTCTGATAATTGCTTCACTTTTTCAATAGTTAATTGCAGCACTCTCTGCGTCACAAAATACATCATACTTTCAAATTGTTGGGGTTTTTTTTTTTCCATTGCAGGAAGGGCTAATTCACTGTTAGAAGTTTAAGAATAGAGTTTATACATAAGCAGCTTTTGTGTTGCGCTGAACTCTGTTTATTTGAATAAACCTAAGACTAAATTGTTTTAACATACTGGCGCTTTGGGCTTTCTGACTGTTTTATAGGAAGTAAAGATACCATTGCAACAGATAAATATATTGTTATAACAGAGATACTGTACTATAGCACTTATGAGGAAGGAATGTGGCTTGATCTTTATCTGTTAGAAATAATTTAAAATTCTAAATCCTTACAGACTCAGATCGGCAACAGGATGTCACTGATACAGGTTTTTTTCCACCTGTATTTTTAGTAACCCCATGCCCTGCATTGTTACTTCCTGTGAACAGTTCAATTCTCTTGTCTAGTTTATTAATGCATATAAAAACGTGCCACCTTCATATCCATTCTTTCCATCATCTCAGCATATTCCCATTGTTCAAGGTGACTTTAAATGGCTACGGCTTTACTGCAAGCTTAGATGATATGAAAAAATGAAAGGTATAATTTTGCTGTATTTATTTGATGCCTTGATATCCCCAAGGTGGCAGTTGAAGGGCATTTCGTGGTAGTTGGTTCTGTTAGATGTATCATGCTTTGGTGCTCCTATCTAGTTACCCTGAAATGCAAAGTTTACTTTTCTTTTGAACAGCAGAGAATTGTCGTAGCTCAAAATGGGATACTGGCACTTCTAATAACTGTGGAAAACTTTACAGTTGTCTGTTTTTTTTGAGGCCTTGGTCAGGAGTTGAAGACTGAACTTGCTGGTTTGAGGCTCTGAAGGGCATTTCCTCTTTCCACTCCCTTTTCAGCACCTTGATCATGTTTACACTTTTTATGTGGCATATTAAGGGGTTTTGGGTTTAGCTTCTCGAATTTAGTGTTAAAGGTCAGATATATTACAAAATACTTGAAAATTTTGTTGGTTGGTTGGTTTGGTGTTTGATGGCAGCATACAGCAGATGTTTTATAGGCTCTTCTGGATTAAACAATTCCATAACGTCCTTCCAAAGCCTGTGTTTCTGTATTTCTCTCTGTCTTTGTGGGGAACTCTGCATCATATCCTTCCTAGAACAGAGTGAGCCTAGAAGATGCAAGTGCATCTCTGACTCCAAAAATTTGGGCCAGAAGTTTAGCTTGTAACTGTCACACCCTATTAGTGTCTGTGCATCACATACAACAAAACTGTTCAATTTTTTTTTATTGTTGCTTAACAGATCTGGACCCTTATTCATCATCCGTGTTAATATTTTCACTTCCACAGAAAATTCCTTTAATTTAATGCTTTCAAATCTTGTGTTAAACAGTGTACTAAAGCTTCATAGTGCACCAGCCTTAATCCAGCTGTTTTTTCTGACAATGAAAGATTCTGTGTATACACAAGCATATTTCCACTTTCACTTTCTTCCTAAACTGTGCCTGTTTTTCTTTTAGGCTTCCAGTGGCAATTATTATTTTATTCCATACATCGTCACACCTTGTGCTGACTACTTTTGCTGTGAAAGTGATGCCCAGCGAAGAGCTTCTGAGTATATGCAGCCCAGTTGGGACAATATCTTGGGGCCACTTTGTGTCCCACTGGTGGACAAGTTTATCAGCCTTCTCAAGGATGTTCATGTTACATCATGGTAATTTTACCACATATATACCTCCAGAGCCTTTGATAGTCTCTTTTTAATGTTGTGAAAAAAGATGCAGCATCTCTAGTAGCATTGATTTTTTTTTTTTTTTTAATTATTTTTCACTGCACTTAAAATAGTGTTAAAAGAAGCTGCTAACTTTACTGCTTTCTGTATTGATGTCCTGCAGCTGTTGCAGTTAAATAACCATGTTATGCTACAAATTGATTTATGATTACTTTCTGAAATATCAGTGAGCAAAGGCAGTCCATGGGTAAGGTAAAGTGCTTAAGTATAAATTACAGTGCATGAAGTTGTAATAGGAGATAAGATCACAGCCTCTTCAGAGAGCTCAAAGCCAAAGACTATCCTTTTCTGTCACCGAATAAGTGTGTATATATATGGCAGCAATGAGAAAACAAATATAACTTCTGTGGTTTGGTTTTTGGGGTTTTGTTTGTTTGTTTGTTTTTAATATTAGCCTTCTGATACCACCTCATAAACATGATACTGTTCAGCCACTTCTGTAAGGGACTGTTGGACTTTTGAGGATTGGGGCTGGAGATGGAAGTCTCTCTTCCTCAGTTGCTCACCCTGTACTCGGCAGCTAGCCTGATTTTGTTTGTATTTCTGGAAAACACTGGGAGAGACTGAGCTTGTAGGTTTTCTTTCCCTAGTGTCTGAAGCATGAGGTAACACTGAAGACCCTTGGATTTCTTTCTCTTTCCCCGTTGCCACCCCACCCCAGTGAAAGGCTAGCCTAAAAAATTCCTTTTCTTATCTGATCCCGGTCTTAGGATCCCACAGATGACCCTGCCCACACACACCTTGTCCCTTACACCGCCATCTGTGGCAGGTCTGCTATTCTCTGGCACTTTGCTGGGCAGCAGCTTGGATATTGCTGGCTTGAAGTAGCGCGGGCTGCCTCCTGCTTCTCCAAAACAGTGCTGGAGGGGAGGCTACATGCAGGCACCACAGGCCCGCTTTGAGGAAAGGGACAAGAAGATTGGCAGAAACTCAGTAAAGTTAGTCAGCATATAGGGGAGCTATGCTCAGCAGTGCAGACTCTTGAAACTAGTAGCACAGTTGGTCCTGGTAGTAATAAATTTTGGTGTTGCTTAGCGTTTGTGTCATTGTGAAGTGATGCTCTGGGCACCAGCTGTCCAAAGCTACCTGTATACTTTGTCTCTGACATGACCAGGGTTTTGGGTGATTTTGGTTTGATAATTGCGTTGTGAAGTCCTACAGTAAAGCCTCTTTTTCTCTCTCCCATTTTCAGGCTGAAGTGCCTGAAAACAGCTTTTGTACAGGTGCAGAATTAGATACTGTTGTGGTAGATGCTTGTGAAGAGGAACGTGTAGCTAGATGATCCCCCATTCCCACCAAAAGCTTAAATAAGTTTGAAGAAGTTAAGTGTTGCATCATTCTTGAAAGGGAGACTCTCATTCCTAAGTCATTTGGATACTTTTGAAAAACATTACCCTGTATCCCTCTTTAGTTTGATTAGCACAAGAAGGACTAATTATCATTAGCCTGGTAGAAGGCATTGCTGGATAGAAACCTGAGATTGGAAATCCGTGGTGAATTAGGCCTAACCTAACCTATAATGTTTTGCATTAAGAACATATCTTACACGTTATATGTAAGATACAATGTGTACTAGACAGACAGCTTAGTTTTCTTTGCTATGTGTAGGGCTTATGCTAAGCAAAGTTGAATACTTTGGAATATTCATTTCTAAACAAAAAAGGCACTGTGTGCACTTGAGTATCTGTCAGGTAACATCTGCTAACTTCCAAACTATAGACTCCATAAGCTGCTCCAGATAAAGTTACCTCTAAGTAGCCTGTCCAGGTCGTTTATAACTGTCATACTGATAATGTATATGTGATTTTTGTATTCTGCAAAAGCTCTGGTGTTGCATCGTGCATTGGTGTTAGTGTAAATAAGATGCACTTGCTGGGGGTTCTTACATAGGTCCGGCCCACATTATGTCTTATGTTCATCAAACAGATTGCAACTAAATCAGCTTTTGGTGGCTTGTTTTTCTTTTAGTTTTTGTGTTTGAATGCTTCTTTCCTCCTTTTGTGATGTACCTGCTCTTTATATAACACTGGTCTTTTGTCTCTGTGTCACTTCATTATCCCAGTTGCTGCCACGTTTAGGATACAAAGTACCACTGTCATGGTCAGTAATGGGGCAAAGAAATGCCCCGCTTTTACTGTGTTGATAAAACTATCTCACAATCCTGGTTCTAAACATGTTGATACATAGCCTCACAGTCAGAGGTGGGGCAAGGTGGAATATGTATAAGGAGTTAATGAAAAATGTGGAAACATTTGATGTGCACCTCATTCTGAGGAAATGGTATTTTTTATTAGAAATATAACCATGTTTCATAACAAATATCTAACAGTCTTCTTCCCATGTGTCTGTCTCATTTCTTTAGTGCCTATTATAAAGAGACACTGCTAAATGATATTAGAAAAGCTAGAGAGAAGTATCAAGGAGATGAACTGGCTAAGGAGCTGGCCAGGATTAAGCTTCGTATGGATAATACTGAAGTGCTGACTTCTGACATTGTCATAAACCTGCTTCTTTCTTACAGAGATATTCAGGTATGTTCCTAAAGACTAAGGAAGATTATTTTACTATGGCATTTTGGCTCTTGTTTGTTCTTTTATGTTTCATTGTTTGTTAAACAGTGATTCAAAGCTGACACTAAATTGTTACATTGTTTAACAGTTTGACTTGTCTCTTGGGCAACTTAAGGAGCTTTAGACTCCTGTTTATTCTGCGTATGAACAAGAGATACACATTAGGTGACTTCCTGAGGTCTCCTCCTTTGTTTTTAGTAATTTTTAACCTCCTTAAAAAATAATTAAACGAAAGAATTCCATACCGAAGCAAGATGTTTGCTTTTCCCTTCCCTCCCTTTCCTCCTTCACCTCCAAAGCCAGACATACTTAGAAATGAAGGAAATGCATTTTTTTGTGACCATTGTATTGGCCAGAGATGCCCAAGCTGAGAACTATCATTCAAAAAAAATCAATTTGCTTTTAAAATATAACTTCACCTTTTTTCTTGGTTTTATTTTTTAAATAAGTTCTACTTTTGCTAAAACACAGCCTGTGTACTGTATTTTCAAACTGCCAGTCTGTGTGTTTGACATGCCTTTTAAAATATACTTCCAACCATTCTATGGAAATTTTTTTCCATCAGGATCTAAGCTGGTTATTTCATAAGTATAAATGGGTCATGAGAGCAGTGGGTGACCACATCGTCCTACATTACCCAACTTTCCATTCCGAGATGCATATTTTCCTGCAGCACTTTATCCAACTTCATTTTGATCGCCTCTGGTGATCATTTTCATTCTTTTTGAAAGGTCTTCTCCTTTGAGAAATGTAATAATCTCAAAACATGTTTTGAACAAACAAGTTGAGTAATGTGAGGCCATTTGTGATGTCGGTAAACTGGCGTCTTCAGCAATGTATATGTGGGTTACCCCTGAGAAACCAAAATGAATGCGCAGACAGCTGACATGCTGCAGAATGAACTGTGCTTGAGTCTGTGATGATCTGATGAAGTAACTCATCAGAAGTCCTTAATAAGGCCTGAAAGAGCCAGACTCATCACCTCTCCTTCCTGGTGCTGGGAGTGTAATTGATTAAACCGGCCAGAGGGATTCAGTAATTTGGGTAGTGGCACTGAGAAGGCACTGAAGAGGCAAGTACTGACATAGATAGACAAAATCCCTCTTTAATTCCTCACACAGAGTTTGTGGCTGTTTCACTGACTCTTCCAGGAACAGTCACCTGAGAAGTATCTAGTGCTAGAAGAAGTCTAGCAGTCATGATACATTTAGATTAGTGATGTTTTCCTCTGCTTTCAGTTTCTTTTTTTTTTTTTTTTTTTAATTCCTACCAGGACTATCATGCTATGGTGAAGCTGGTGGAAACACTAGAAATGCTTCCTACCTGTGATCTGGCTGATCAACACAACATTAAATTTCATTATGCTTTTGCATTGAATCGGTAAGGATGATTTATTGAGGTTGCTTCATTTTATTGCTGTTCCATATGGGCTTATATGTGAATTTATAGTGCAGATAATATCAAATTCTCTTCCCTTTCTGCACTCTGTTCCAAAGGCAACCTGAGTAATTGTGAAAGACTCCAGTGATACAAATGATCAGGCTGAGGTTGTTTATTCTGAGTCACTGATTGTTCTGAATGTCTTGAAAAGTTTAGCATTATAGAGTTATGGGTGATTATTAAAGTAACAGGTAACAAGTGCTACTTGATCCATGAGTACACATTCGTGATACAGCTTCCCTGAAAGGCTGAAAGGTGATCTGGACCTACAGGCATGTTGCTAGATTAGGAAGCACAGAAATATGGCTAATATAGCTAACTCTTCTAGTTAGCTACAGATTTCTGTAGTGCCTATGTATAACAGTTACTTCATTTCTAAAGAATTTATATGAAGAATGTATTGTAGAAAATGGATCTTAAACAAATGACATCACGTGTAATAATAAAAGTAGCTGGTTGGATGCAATCCACATGCTGTTAAAAAGTGACCTGCAATCTAACTAAAACTTAGCACTGGGCAGCATCAGGGTGGCATATGTCAAAGGGATTAAGAACTTAATAATAGATCTAGAACAGCAGTTCCTGTGGCATTTTATGGAAAATGGCAATAAGTCTGGTGCCATTTGACAGTTTCATCAGACTTAGGAGTAAATGCAAAATCATTGCTCAGAAAAATATCAGCTATCACTGCATCAGTTCTGTGTCAAAGAACAGTCTTCTCACAGCATTTTATAGACTGTGTTCTCTAAAAAAAAAAAATCATTCTCATGCAACCATATGCAAGGTCATGTGCAAAGGAACAAAGAATGCAGTACATGCGAATGGGAAAGTTCAGAGAAAACAGTGACTTTTGACAAGGATCTGGTGGTTTGTTAATAGGCTGAGTGATCATCCGAGTGATGCAGCGGCAAGCAGCTTGAAGTGATCTTTGAAAGAATGTAGCGGTGAATAATACAGAGCATATATACAGCATAGGTGAGGCTGATACTGCACATGATGCTAATGTTCATGCTTTTATGACAGCTAGCTATAGTGATGTTTTTTGAAGGCTGGAATTAAACCTATTTAAAATGCCTTTTTTATTAAAAAAGGAAAGAAAACCACTAAGTTCTGAGAAGTTAATTGATTACAATGAGGATTACCTCATCAAAGAAACGTGTCAGGTGCCAGACAATGCCCAAATCTCTCACAGAAAAAGATAAGTAGATGCATGTTTGGAACCATAATTTAGATGATGATGAAGCCTTTTTAATAAGAAGGGTAAATTATTACTATTTAGCTCTTGACGGCAAATATATGAATACAGTTCCTACATACAATTCAGCTTATGTAGTTTGTTGTGGGGGTTTTTTTTGTGTGGTTTTTTTTTTTTAAGACTGGAAGTTAACACTGAGTATCTTGATTCTCCACTCCTGATATCGTAGACCATTAAATCTTAGCTGATTAACCATCTACTGAGTCTGTTAACTTCCTTCACGGAAGTGTATCTTTCAAAAATTTTGATCTGAATATATGAAGACAGAGAGAATCTATTTATATAACGTGCAGTTTGCTCTGGTATTTATCACACCTAAAGAAAGATAATTTTCTCATTAGGCTGCTTAAAAATAAAAGGAAAAAATGCACTTTTGGTATAAAATTTTTACTGTACAACACAAGGTGGTATTTTGAAGTAAAAGCCAGTGTTTTGACATTTCTTTAGTCAAATTATATACATTATAAACCATGTTCCTGGCAGTATAGTTATTATTGAATATGAGAGTTATTATTGTTACTATTGAATGGTATGGTTTTCCACCTTTTTTTCCCCAACCCCTAAAAATTTCAGGCTTGATCTTATAAAGCTTCTGAAATTCAAGTCTCCTTAAGATCATACTGATGACTTGAGAAGTGCTTTCAACAAAAAGGATTTGGCCCTATTTTTCAGAAGTTGTTTGTCCAACTTTTATTATTTCAGGCATTTGACTCAAGATGTTTAAATTTGTCCATAAGAATAATGCTAGGGTTGTGCCTTGTCCTTAGGAAAATATTCTGATATAATCAGTTTTTAAACCTTTTTCATTTAGATGTGCATAATAAAATTGTCAATCTCCCTTCCTCTCTTTGTCTTCAAATTCTGTGTATTTTGAGCAGCATGTGAACCTCATGCCACTAAATCTTCTGTTTTGGCAATGCCAATAGCGTCCTGGTAAGACAGGACAAAATGAATTGCTCATGAACTTGCTTTCCTCATCAACAGATTTCATTAAGTCGATCTTTAGCCTGAATCAGTGTGACTCTCCTTGTGTTCTTCCAGGAACAATTTAAACGTTTCTGTGGAAAAGTTTCTTCAGAAATAAATGACTAGTTTTTCACCAGTAAGAATGCAGAATTTAGCTTCTACAGATGTTTTTGCCTTGAAACAAAATGATGGTCAAAAGTTAAGACTTGAATGTTTTCAGAACAAGTCCACTTAGTTCAAAATGACCCTTAAAGTGTTTGCGTCTTACTTCTGTGGGATTTTTGAATCACTTATTTTTTCTCTTTTAAAAATAAATTCTTTTTAGCGATTTCTATCAGAATCTATTTATAAAAATATAAAACAATGTTTTTACTTGAATATTCTATTAATTTAAGCATACAGAGCAGTATTAATGTTGCTCAATACAACCGATTGAGTCTAGCAGGAACAAAATACCTCATAAGCAAAACAGAATTAGCAGCTATAAGACTATCTGACCCTGCTGAAGTTAATCTTTCATTAATTTCATTACAAAAATGTACCGGAACTGTGATCATAATCAACAGAGAAAGTAATTCGTGTATTTCCTTTTGGACTCTGTAACTTGAGTTCTGTTGGCAATTAATTTCACTGAGCATTTTCAAGTCAGCGTTACTCTAGTGCTGCATAGAGCTAGCGATGTAGCAGGCAAGTGGCAGAGGGTCGCTTCCAGGGGGCTCAGGTCTTTGCTGGTACATCAGGTGGACGCAAGCCCAATCTGAACCACAGCTGTGTGCAGTTCTGGGTCCAAGTTAACAAGCTGTGCTAAGGGAAGGGACAGGGATGTTTTACTTTAGACTCAGCACAGCTCCAGCCCAGCTGCATGTCTTCTGGTTTCAGAGCCAGCCTGGGTCTGACCTGGCTCGGATCATGCGCGAAGCAAGCCTGGGCCTGCCTGCAAAGTACTGTGCAGCAATGTACTAAAGCACTTACTATTACGGTTTTTAGGGGAGGCAGACATTGTCATGCTAATTTCTGGAGCCCTGATTCACATAGCAGGTTTTCAAGCACAGCCCTTCTTACTATCTTTCTCCCTGGTTTCCATCTCAGAGCAGATCATTGAGAGCATCATAAATTTGTCATCTCTTATGTCTAATAACTTGGAGGCTAATAATGGGTGTTTGCAATGACAGGTTTGTTCTTGTTTTCAAGCCTGGACTATCTAAATAGGTCACTCTCCCGGCTGCTTGTTTATAAGTCCTAAGGAGCAAAAGGCCATTCCTCCACCATTGTTTTAAGCTAGTTAATTTTAACTCCACACACAAGCAGGGCAGAGAATACTCTCTTTTATACAGATGTGGGCTGGTTTAAGACGTTCCTTGTTGCCTTCCAGCTGAGATTTAGGTCTGACTGTATCTTAATTTAGGCATAGGATGGAAAACATCTGTAGGTATAAGTTCAGCCCAAACGTGCAACATGAATGTTTTCAGTACTGGTATTCACAGCTTTTGTATGAAGTAAGATGCTGCATGTTTCAGGGGGTAAGGGCTGGGTGTTTCAGGGGTAGATGGCTGTTTGCTTCAGTCCATGGGTATACTTTGCCTGGGAGGCAAGCACTGTGTAAGGAGAAAATGAGGTATGGGAGCTGCCATGAAAGGATTTCTGAAATTTTGAAGATTTTAAAGTTTTAAAGAGTGTTTCTGTATGTTGTGCCATGGTTTGCATGTCACTGTTAACTTTGTCCACTCTGCTTTCCTGTGTGAGTTACAGCTATAGTTCATGGGACTGAAGGTCCCTATAGGTCATAGGACCTGGCTTTTGTCAAATGAGCTCTTCATGTACTACTCTTATAGCTGAGGTCTGCCAAGTGCTTTTATTGATGAATTTCAAGGTTCACCCACAGAGAAGCTGATCAATGATCCTTTTTTTAATGGAAGCTTTCAACCTGGGATTTGCCATCTTACAGGATCTGAATATGTGAATACATCCAGTTACCCCTCTAATAAGTAATTTGCCTGACTATCTACTGCAATGGCTGTCTTTATTAATGAAAAGAAGGTAGAAATATTACATGCATGTGTGGCATGGTCACTAGTATTACAGCTTTTTCCTTCCCCCCCCTTTTTTTTTTGAGAAACAAACAAGATTCTTCTCAAGGGAGATGGACATACAAAGTGATTTCATGTGCTTTATTAATGTATTATATGTGCCTATATTCATGCCTTTTGTGTTTGGAATCACAATGTATCAATGTTTTAAAGTATCATGTAGATTAATTATAAGCAACCGTTAAAACCATAAACCAAACAATGAAAGAAGATTGATTTTTTTTTTTTTTTAAAACCTACTATTGTTTTCTACCAAGTATTTTGTAGAAAGCGGTAACTGTGATATTGCATTTTAAAAAAAGTTTGTAGAATATCTTCTCTTATTTAACCATTTTAGAATAAAATGAACCATTTCCTATTCTGTGTTTTATATTGCTTCAAAGTTTCTAAAAGCATTGAGCAAGTCACATGAGCAGTACAATTCATGATCAAAGCCAATGGGACAGGAAAGTATTGCAGTCCATTTCTGTGAATTTTACTTGCTTGCAATCAGGTTAAGAAAGTAATAAAAAAGGGTGCTAGTTTGTTTATTGTTTTATTTCCTGTTGCTGTAGTGCGTGTATGTGTGTGTGTATATATATACACATATACTAGTAGATAGACAAAGTACAGATATTTATAGATAATTCAAATACTGAGTGTGCTTGTCAGCTGGCTGTTTACTTAGGATCTACTTCACTAGTTTAGGGCTGCATAGCAAAGTTTTTCTTGATTTGCAGTACACTTATATTTGATTATTTTCCAATTAGCCTTATTTACCAGAACTGGAGTTACCAAGTTCTGGAAGCTTGCTGAATATGAGGCCAAAGGGTATGGCAAATTCTGTTCAAAACAAGAAGATACTAAAACCAAACCCAGTGCTGGCATGAGGCCAGAACTCTGAAGACTTCCGTCTTTTTCCAAGGCGGGTCTATCTTTACTTATATTAAAGATGAGGGCAGCTGCAGTCACTATTATTTAACTCAGCATGTTGTGTTTTAACAAGTAATATATTCCAATACAATAATAAAAAAAGGCAATTAGCAAGTGAAGGGTGTAACAGGGTGCAAGCAGAAAATTGCTTGTAACTGTGAATAATAGTAGCCATAGGAAATTATTCCCATTGAAAAACACTGGGTTATTTAAAATGTTCTGTTCTGTGATTACTCAGATTTAGTAAAAAACACATCATGAGGTTCCTCATTTTACATGAGTGGCTTGCATGAAGCACCTGAAGTGTATATGGGGGAGGGGGAGAGCTGGTTTTTTCATTGTCATATCTAACTGGAGACTTGTAAATATTAGTTCCAGTCTCAAAGCCCAGTTGAGGGTCTTGTTTTCCTCACTCACTGTTTCAAATATTGAAGGTTCTACAATCAAATTGCATCCTCAGTGAAATGTGTCTTGACTCACAAATTAGTTTCTTGTTTTAAGTGAGAGTGCAAGCGTAATAACTCTAATTCAAATTAGTTGTTGTATTCCTCAATAATTAGGATTTTTTTGGAAATTTTTTTGTTGTAGGTTTCTGTATAGTTAGTAGCAGTTTAGATCATCTGCTATGGAATCATTAAGACACACTTAACTAACAGTGTCCTATTTTTATGCAAGAAAATTCAAAACACATATTTTATTATAATTACATATCATTACTCTGAGCAAAAGTATTGTATATGATAATAAATGAACACAATATCATATATGAAGACCAGTTATTTTATGAATGGTTGTATTTATACTAACTGATTAAGTTGTCTCACTGACATTTCCTCTGCAATCTGACAGGGTTTTTTTAAAATCGTAATATGTGCAGTAAACTACTGATAGCTGCTTCAAGGCTGAAATCAGAAGATAAACAAGATTCATATAGGAATGGAGTGGATAAAACAGGTTACTCTTTTTGAATGTACTATTCTATGGAAACCTTTTCAGAATCGTTATGGTTTGATTTACTCCCCTGTGCATTGCTGTTCAAGAAATCTCTTTGCTTATAGAGGCCTTGAAACAACAGAAAATATAAAGGAAACCAAAGGTGGATTCCCTTGAGTGAATTACTTTTCACTGACATATGGTTTTCTATAGTATGTAGTTTTCCCTAGCTAGATAGATGGAAACAAGCCACATGGAGGAAGATGTGAACAAGAAGGTGAAAAAAAAGGTTATATCAGCTGTTACTTACAGAGTGAGCTAATTCTTGTCCCAGTGAAACCCATGCTATTCCTGTAAACTTTGTTGGACAAAGACTTGGTTCACTGAGTGTAGTTCTGGCTCCTTAACCATGCCAGTTCTTCAAAGCTGGTAAAACCAGCCTGTGAAGCAGGAAGAATTTTTGTTTTAGGGATATTTAAAACTAGGACTTCTTATAATGACAGCAGTGGAGAGAAGGATTCAGAGAAGAGAATGGATTTGAGGGGGAAGAAAGAAGTGTGAAGCCATGAATCAAAAAGAAAGAAAAAAAAAAAAGGGTATTTGTTTTTTGCTGTAAGACAGTGTTATTCCAGGTGAGAGCCTGTGATACATGATTTCTGGATGATGTTTGAGAGCTAGGGGAGAGAAACAGCATAAGGATGGCCATACTGTTTCAGGGCATAGTTCTTTCTAGCCTAGATTCCTATCTTTCAGACTTACTGCTTGGTGGTGTATTTGTTCCCCCATGGAAACAAGGAAACACGTCACAGCGGAGTAGAGCACCTCTGGGCTTCTAAATCCAAGCCACAATTCTGGTGACTGAAGTTGCCAAGTTATGGAACAGCAGCTTCTCTCTGAGAGTCTCCCTCTGAGAGTCTCCCTGAGGAGAAAGTGGAAAAGTGGGGATGCGTCAGGGAGAGACGGAAAAAACTTTTCATAACTTATTGGTAGAAAGTTTTTTAATGTGTCCTGCTTTTTGGAAGAAGCAATATTGCTTCATTTTACAACTTGGCTTACAACCTCTCATGAACAAGAACGTCCAACTTCAGCCCCGAGTTAAGACAAAATATGACAGCAGGATGCGGGGGAGAGCAACAAATCAGAACATGCGATACAAAACCGAAGTTGCACCATAACTTGATTGTAACTCCGTTCTGCTTATTTGGTATGTGCATTTATATTCCCATGCTTAAAAAAATTAGTTTTATTGTGTGCTAAACTGTTTTCATCAGCCCTACAAAGTGATTCAGAGAGGTAAAGGAGGAGTGGGTAGTGTGGCAGGACAGGGAGACAGGTAAAAGAGGCTTGTGTAGACAGGAAGTGAGAAGATTGCTTCTGCAATTGTAGCAGCGTGGTGGAGTAAGCAGACAGGTAAATCACATGGCAACATTAGCAAATTGGCAAGAGAATCAGTGAGCAGTTTCTGGAGGATGCAGACTATCAGGCAAAACTAAGTTGGCAACAGAAAACTGAGAGTAATTTAGAGGAAGAGATTAGAGGCCATAAAGGTGACCTGCAGGACAACCTTTTTTAGGGAAAAAATGTCTGTGTAGTCATTTCTGTCTGAAAAACCTTAGTTCATTGAAGCTTTCTTTGTACAGCAAACCATTCCGTACCATTGATTGTTCTCTCCCCTCTTCGATTTTTTTCCTAGTTCTAATAGTTTAGTTTCTTTTTCAAATACAGCCTAAAACTGTACACAGTACTGAAGACTAGTGTGCTGGGTATTTGTAAAAAGGCATCATGATGTTTTTAATTTTTACTCTCTGTCCATTTCCTTTTAATTACTAGCATTTGCTTGTGGTGGGATTTTGGTGGTGTTTCACTGAGCACTAGGATATTTTCATAATTGCCCTAGTATTTAGAGGTAACTTGAAGATCTCCTTCCTCCCTGGCAGTAGCTTTTCCACTTATTGTGTTCACATAATTTAGCCTGATTTTTTCTGTTTGGTTGCTGTGCAAGTTTTAGCAAGGCAAGGTTTGTAGGGAGAAAATGAAAACGTGCTAACAAACAAACTAATGGGAAAAAAATAGTATTATTACCAGCTCTCCCGTGCTATATGCTTTGTTTTAACATAGTTTCTGAATAAATTGTAGTAGTAGTTTTTTTTTCTAGCTCATTTACCATTAAAATATATTTTGTAAAGGTAAAACTGTATTTTGAAAGAATTTTGAGATTGTCATTAGTGATTTTAAAAACTGCTCCCCCTAAACCCAGAAAACCATGAAGGGTGACTCATATTTTCACTGTATGTGTATACAGACTTGTTTAAAGTAGGTTCTTTTCTGCAGTAGCCTATTGGGATTCTGCTCTGGCTTATAAAACTTCATATTCAAGGGATTTGGTTTGCGGAATCAGTCTTACCTGGTGCATCAGTTTGCTGCATAAAGAGAACATTTTCTGCTTTCCTTCTCATGACTGTACATCGTAACATACAGTACTTCAGCTTTTCCCTTTTCTGAGAGGCTGTGGCATCTCCATCCTTGGGGGCTTAAAAGATTCAGCTTTTCAGACAAAGCCAAGGCTGCCATGGTCTAGTATTGAGAGATGGTCCAGCTCTGAGCAGGAGGTTCTATTAGATAACCTCCAGAGGTCCCTTCCAACCCCCATTTGTGTGGTTCACTCTGCTGTGGCTTTATCTCTGTTGCTGTACTGATATCACCACAGACCTGTTTCAAGATACCTTGAAGCAAATTACAAGCTGTCAGACGTGCAGATCTGACAAAGAGGGGGGTATGAAATAAGAGTTGAAAATCTGTCTTGGTCCAGCATAACAAATTCTGTGTATTATCCAACAGTATATTTTCATATTGACTTAGAGAAGTTGCTTGTAGCCTAAATTATGTTATTTTTCTATTGTTGTTTTTCTTGGTTAGCCCTCTTTTTGGGGATTGCTTTAGCAGGTGGTAACTGTTGCAAATCTGTAGATTATTGTAATTAGTATGCTAGGTTTGTATTGCCCAATGGGCATCAAATTCTGCTGCTGTGAAAAACACGAGTTTAATATAAAGATGTCTAAATTGATTTTTGTTCAATAATATCCTTGTTTGATTGCTGTATACTTATCATGTACTAAATTTTGTTTATTTTATTATATTTTTAATGATGGTATTTTCCTTATCGTATGAGAGATAGAAGCCTTTAATTTTATTTTGAGTCCTCTAGTCTCTGCTTAGGGCTTGGTCCTTTGAAATGCTCCTAGTATTGCATTTGGTGTGTACAGGTTCATCCCTCGACGTCCAGAACTGTTAATCTGCACAATGTCCTATTTTAAGCAGGATCTTGCTTGATGCATTGTATTTTTTCTTTAAAGTTATGCTTTTTCAATCAGTACATAACACCTCTTAATATTAGCATTATTATTTAACCTGTTTTCATACCAGGTAGAGTTGAATCAATGTTTGCATTGTCTGGGAAGCAGTGATTTTTTTAATTTTCTTTTTCCATGCAAAAGTGCTGTAAGTTAGCTATTAGTTGTGCATTTCTTGTGTTTTCAGCAAAAGCTTCAACACGTGCCGACTTCTGTGACCACATTGCACGTGACTTGGGACCTGTTGAAGTTACATTTTTGGGCCTAATTTTGTTCTAAGCTCTGTTTACTCAACTTTCTCTGTGTTCATATTAACAACAGTGAGACTTGGGTGCTATTATTGAGAGAATCTGATTAGTTTGGATCAGGTTTGGTTACAGCATGCTGACCTGTGTGATTTATCCCCATACTTTTTAACTTCTATTCATTTTTTGTAAAACTGAAAAAGATATTTACTTTCTCCTTGTGTGCTCATTAGAGAAGACCAGTATTAATTTCAAAACAGTCAATCTGAAGTTAAAATGCTTTAAAACATATTCAAGTCCTCGCTGTGAAAGTTTACGCTCTGACAGTGTCATCAAAGGTAGGGTGAAGCCTGCACAACTAGCTAGAAATCTGTTTAATCTTGTTATGTGTTCTCCATCACCTAACATGCACAGAAGCCTGAATTTTGCTACAGATGTGTTGTTATTGGTCTTCTTGCATCAGCTGGTTACCTAAGGAACTGAGCTGCTTTACAGTAAATACTAATCCTTTCAGGGCATGCAAATAATAAATTTACCAGAAACAGTTATCTGCTACTGGTATTGTTGACAAAGTGATCATAGTACTTGTGAGCCTGTTCCTGGATACCTAGGTAGGGATCAAAAAATGGTAAACAGTTCTGAAAAGGGGTTGGTAAATATTTTAAATATCTCTGGTGATTAAGAAGTACCTTGAAGAGGCTATTAAACTCTTAAGCTGTGTTTGCATTACTCTTGCAAATAGACATTTTTGTTTCTTCTAAGTGCCTTTTTGCAGTAAATAGTGAATTCTAAACTTACAAAAACAACAAGGTAAAGGAAGGCAAAAATTCTGATGTATTTAATAATAATAATGAACTGAAATGTTACTTAGTCACTAATTTCTTATTGATATGATTGTTAAATATTTGTCAAAAGAAGCTTTATGACAGCTGTTTGTTTTACAGATTTTTCTCTAATATGAAGAATTCTAATTAAGAAAGAAATACATTTCAGTTTTGCCCTTTTATTCTTGTAGTTCAAAGGCCCCGTATTGAGCTCCATCATTCTTTTGGCTTTTCCTGTAATTAGTTAGTATTGCTTGGTATTGGCTCTGGATCCTCTGGATTCAAGATTACAAATCTGGGCATAGCTGAAGGAGCTGTCAGCTCAAGTACTGAAAATGGCCAGTTTTGTTAAGTATTGTCAGGAACGAACACTAAACAAGCAGTTTTTTCTCATTGCAGGATGTGCAGAGTCTGTCAGAGGAAAAAGGTTAGATGGCAGATTTTTTTCATAGAGGCGTTCTTGTATGAGCTAGGAGTTCCATGATAAGAGAATACATTTGGTCTTTATCAATCAACCAACAATCACACATCAGTGTAAATAAAGTCAAGTTTGCATATAGTAATGATGGATGGGTTGTGGGATACATGGCGGATAATGTTATTCTACCATATTGCAGTTACTGTTTCAGATCTGAACTCATTTATATCTTATTTGATTTCAGAAGAAATAATGCAGGTGACAGAGAGAAGGCACTACAAGTTATGCTTCAACTCCTGCAGACATGTGATCACCCTGCTCCAGATATGTTTTGCTTATGTGGGAGGATCTACAAGGATATGTTTCTTGATTCTGACTGTAAAGATACCAATAGTCGAGATCATGCCATTGAATGGTAACAGAAAAAAAAAAAAATCTATTTAAAACGTTTTCAGACTTTTACCTCTGGTTATGAAAAGCAGGTCTGTAAGGATTAGAAGATCAGTTGTTCTATGTATCTCTTTTTTTCAAGGTCCTGTTTGAGTAATTGGTTTACTAAGCACCAGATCTTTGGATATGTGTTTCCTTGGTTCTCTCTATAGACTACCATGAATATAGAATGATACACTTAGTTTATTGGAGGAATGATGATTCACTCATGTCTTTGTAGATAAAATATACAATTAATCTGCTTCAAGGCCAAAATGAAGTACAACCCAGATCATGGGACTTACGTTGGTCTTCTGTGCAAAGATGGTTTCCACACTGGATCCCCAGGAAATGCAGTGATAAGGAAAAATATTGATAAACTGCAGTATGAATTTTCTTAAGACAGTAAGGCATGAATGTGCACACAGGTTCTCACTGACATACTGTACGCATAAGTACATTTGTATAATCATATCAGCTACAATAACGTTAGCAATGTGGGTTTGTACTGTAACTGTGAAATACTGCCCTCTCTCTCTTCCCCCCACAAATCACCTCAACGTGGTTAGTGCAGCATAGATGGATAGTAGGGAACTTACAGGCTTCGGATCGATCTCTTCACCCCATACCAGCTAGTGGCGAGCATTCAGCCTTTGTCAGCTGTGTCTCAGTTACCTTTAGTGAATGTGAAGCTTTAAAACAAAGGGTTTGGAGCCTTTTTTAAAAACTTGCACTGAAGACTAGTATTTTCATTGGCTTTCTCATATGAACAATATAATGAAATTAGATTCTATTGCATTTCAGTGTTTTGCAGTAACTAGTTTGTTTTATTTTCACAAAACTGTGCTAAGTTTGGAGAAGTCTGGAGAAGAGGAGGCTGAGGGGAGACCTCATCGCTCTCTACAACTACCTGAAAGGGGGTTGTGGCGATGTGGGTGTTGGTCTCTTCTCCCAAGTAACTAGTGATAGGACAAGAGGAGATGGCCTCAGGTTGTGCCAGGGGAGGTTTGGACTGGATATTAGGAAAAAATTCTTTACTGAGAGAGTTGGTCAAACATTGGCACAGGCTGCCCAGGGAGGTGATGGAGTCACCATCACTGGAAGTGTTCAAAAAATGTGTGGACATGGCACTTCAGGACATGGTTTAGGGGGCATGGTGGTGTTGGGTTAACTGTTGGACTTGATGATCTTGAAGGTCCTTTCCAACCTTAATGATTCTTTGATTCTGTGAAAATGGCAGGCCATAAAACTAAGCAGAAGTGTTTCTTTCTCACCGTGAGACAAAAAGCTACTATCTTTCAAGTGCTTTTTGCAAAGAGTGCCATTGGTACCAATTAGCCATATAGTGCTTACAGTAAATTAATAGCTTAAAATAGCTACCACAACTTTGCAGTATTTCTGTTCTTCTGTACAGTGAGATGTGAGCTCTTGACTCTTCCCTGCAGGTATCGTAAAGGATTTGAACTCCAGTCAACTCTGTATTCTGGAATTAACCTTGCAGTTTTGCTACTTGTTGCAGGACAACAGTTTGAAAGCTCAATGGAACTGAGAAAAATAGGTAAATATACACACACAGTGGCACAGACAAGTTTTCTGCCTCTCTCCCTATGAAGGAAACAAAATGCTTATAGTGAGAGTTTGCAGAGACAAGAAAGGCCCTTCAGGCTTTTTAGCGGTGGGTCCTGGATGGCTGGCTAAAACACAGGGATCTTGAAGGACCTTTTTTCTCCTTGTTGCCTTGGAGAAGCTTTCTAGTAACTTGGCCCAGAGGGTCCCAGACACGGGAGAGGAACAAGGAAGGACCAGCTTCAGCACCATCCATAAACTGCCTTTACACCACCGCAGCAATTGTCCC
This sequence comes from Phaethon aethereus, assembly GCF_964289735.1. Lineage (NCBI taxonomy): Eukaryota > Metazoa > Chordata > Aves > Phaethontiformes > Phaethontidae > Phaethon > Phaethon aethereus. The sequence goes on from NC_138575.1 coordinate 134,220,711, forward strand.
ATTACCTGGCCAACAGGGGACAAAGACAGGAAGTGACAGAGTGTGGCCCAGCTCTCCTCAGGGATGCCAGGGAAGGATCCACGGGGTTTCTGTTGTCCTTGAACTGAGAGATACACAGGAATTATTGCCTGAAAGGATCTGCCAGGACAGTAACTTGTCTACCTAGATTCACATCTTCCATGGACGTGCTAACTAAACCCCACCACTATACGTCTATAAAGAAATCATATGACAGAAACAGATACACAGTTCTTCCTGGAAAGATAATAGTTGAAAACTATATTTGAAATCACATTCTGTCTGAAACGCATACTTGAACCTTAAAGGGGAAGAACGCAAAGGTGGCTTTAAATCATTCTGCTGACCTTACTCTGGGGTGGACTTGTGTAAGCCTCTAGCCATTGATCTTTTGCAGTAGATGCTGATCTCGAGGACACGGGAGGTGCACAGCTTACACTGAGAATCAGGAGGCAGATAGCCCAGGCAGATAGCACAAGAGGTTTTTCAACACTGCGTGTGGTAGGAGCTCTGACTGTCTGAACTGTATTGAGGATGTTACTTTCAGGCCCAGTCTCTGTTTTGGGCAATGTTTTTTTGAGAGGGGGAAAACTTCTTCCACTTCATTTTTATCACTAATGCTTAATCAAATATTATTAGTCTTTTGCTGATAGGCTTATCAGTAAAAAACACTTATTAGTGTTTTACTGATAGAAAAATGTGGTTTTAATTGAAATTTTACAGGTGTACGGTTAAACAGTTTATTGGGAAGAAAAGGAAGCCTAGAAAAAATGAACAATTACTGGGACGTGGGACAGTTCTTCAGTGTGAGCATGCTGGCTAATGATGTTGGTAAAGCAGTACAAGCAGCAGAGAAACTTTTTAAGCTGAAACCTCCAGTGTGGTATGTGGCAGAAGGCTGTAGCTCACCCAACTATGGGGAAATAGACAAATTTAAAAAATCCTGTACTCACTTTGACAACTTAACTGGATTTTTTTCATCTTTGATTGTTTGTAACTCTGACTTTATATTTTATTCTTTTATTCTGGGAAGGAAGGGGGAAGGTAGGAAGGTTACTCGTCATTGTTGGGTTTATATCCCATTGAAGCACATCTTTAATAAGAAAGAATTTGGAAATTAGTGCCGATACCCTGTGAAACAGTTGTGAAAAGATTGTGAAACCATTCTTTTCAGAGTTTAGCTAGCTGCTGCTTCCCCTCCCCACCATCTTCTACCTCATAATATCCTATCTAATCAGCATGTAACTACTCATGTAACTGTACCCTTTTGCAAGAAGATACTGTTTGTGAACATCCATGTGAGCATATGACTTAAGGTTTAGACTAAACTTGCTATTCTTTCCAGAAATCTGTAAAAATCAACACAATCATTTCCATTATGGTAGCTTTAAAGTACATTTAATTTTGCAGTTAATTTTTTGGATGTATAAGTTAATTAAGTGGGTTTAGAATCTGGTCAAATTTTGTTTTCTCTCTGTTAACTCACTAATTTGATACATTCTAGGTACTTGAAATCATTAGTTCAGAATCTGATGTTAATTCAACGTTTCAAGAAACTCACCATAGAACATTCTCCTAGACAAGAAAGATTGACTTTCTGGCTAGATATAATTTTTGAGGCAACGAAAGAAACAACTAATGGACTGAGATTTCCGGTAAGATGTTCTGTCCAAACAAGTTTTGTATTTGTTATGTTTCTGGATAGGATATAACAATAATTGGAAGACTTTAAACACAATACTTACATACTTAACTGCCTGTTATTTCATTGCATGAACCAAAACCCTGTATTCTGCTAATCTTTACGCTATAAAAAACATGTAACCCACCACCCTGAAAGCATTCTAAGAAATACTTTTAAGTCTTCTACAACAAATCATGATGATACTGTTTTGTTGTACATAGGAACGCAGCCTCTTCCTGCCTTGTCTTGCCCTTCTCTCTCCCGCTGGAAAATTTTAGGCCTTACTTTGAGATTACCCATGGTCTGTGTCAGAGCATCTGAAGATACTGTTGTGTATTAGCTGCAGGTTTTTTAAGGAAAAACGTTGTCTCTCTTCAGGTTTTGGTGATAGAACCAACTAAAGTCTACCAGCCTGCATATGTTTCAATCAACAATGAAGCAGACGAGAGCTCTCTTTCTTTGTGGCATGTCTCTCCCACTGAAATGGTAAAACACCAACAGATGTGTTTCATGTATTCTGACTTACTGTGCTTAAAGTCACTTTTTTACATGTAGGTTTTGGAGCACTGTACAATAATTTAAAGTTTGCTACATTTGAAGCACAAGCCTCAATATCTCTTTCATGCAGATATGAATGTTGACTTTTTCCAGAGAAAGTAAAAGGAGGGACTACAATTAGAACTCAAGTGGTTTTGACCTCTAGTTCAGATTTCGCTTACCTTGACCACGTGTTTTAGAAGCACTTGGATTATTTGGTCTGCTCATAATATTTCTCATTAGAACTGTGTGATTTTTATTAAGATGCAGCTCAAAGCTAGATCAAAAGTAAAGATAAAGCCCAGTATTGTGTTTAATGTTTTAGACATTTTAAAGCTTTACAATTATAAGATTAGAAACTAGAAAAAATAGCAGCCTGTGACAAATAAGTGTCAAGAGATGAAATATTTGATGGCTTGGATTATTGGATAAGGCACAGGAGATTGGGAAAGGACTAGGCACAGTTATGGACAATGTAATCTCTTGAAAGTGAGAAATCATTTCAGTTTCACATTGAAAGACTTGAAATCTGGAATCTAATTCACCACCCCTTCTTAATATCAGAATAATGTAGGTGGAGAATAGACTAAAAATATGAAGAGGCAAAGTGTGGAAAAGTAGCGTGTTACAGCAAGAGAAGACCACGTAATTATCTGCATGTTCTACTTCACTGAATGTGTCTGACAGAACTTTGCTTTACGGAAAAAATTCTTGCTGCATATCTGGTCATGCTAAATAAGATCCAGCTATCAGCTAGAGATTTATGGAGGGCTACGGTCCTAGGCACAAGCTGTCCTTCCTCTGTTTTGCCTCCAGTGTCCTCCCTGGGTAAAAGCTGTTGACTCAATATCTTTTAGGAAGACCTATGAAGTTTCCTTTCCCTTTGAGCCCAGATAAGAGTAGGGTATAGTCTGCTTTGTGTTTAATATGAAATGTTGATGTATTGAGTCAAAACATAATGTTTGGTAAATTGTACTTCAAGATATATTCTTCAAATTTAATTTTACCTGAGGAAATGTGGCCTTTACTTCCACCCTCTGCTATTTATGTTAATTTTTCCTCAAGTGAGTAAAACAGCAATGTACAGCCTGCCTTTACCTATACATCAATCTTACTTGAAATTTGGGGGGCAAGAAAGAAAGAAAGGACGGACAACAGACATGTTGGAAAAACTTTATTTTGCTTACCATGCTCTGACTTTGCTTTCAATAGTAAGTCAAGGTTAAACTGTGGTTGATTGTAGTTCTTTTTTCTTTACAGAAACAGATTCACGAATGGAATTTTACAGCTTCTTCCATTAGGGGAATAAGGTTGGTATGTCAGAAAACAGTTAAGTGGGGTTTTGTTCAAGTTTTAATTTCCCTGGATTCAGCCTTAAATCTCTGCTTTGCATCGCCTATTATGAAATTGCCTATATTGTTCCGTCCAACCTGCCTTGAAATTTCAACACAGAGGAGTTTGGCTTTCCATGCATGGGCAGAGCTGTACACTTCTCATAGGAATAATCATCTAAGAGGGAGGTATGGGCGTGTGTATTTTCTAGTAGACTTCCCTGTTTTCAAATTTGTACCTGCTTTTTGTATATTTTTCTGATTTTTTCAGTGAAGTTATTGCCATCTCTGCATTTAAAAACATGGAGGGCAGAAAGAAGGAAGAGCCCTTAGCTATTCTTGCTTCCTTCCATAAGTGAAAGAGCAGTTTGTCTGTTTTTCTTTAACAAACGGAAACCATGGTATCTGTTTTCTGTTTGGAATTTAGAAACACTTCTGATATGGCTCTATCTAAAAACCTACTAGCTAAATCTTGGATTATTAGAGAAGTGTTAAATGAGGCATGGACATAGCTTGTGCTAAGGAAAGAATTCTTGAATTCTGGAGGAATTCTGGAGGAATAGCTGGAAGGAGACAGCTATTCTCAAGGACTAGCCTTTAAATAGTTAAAGTAGTTCCATTTTGTGATGCCTAGATCAATGGAAACACTAGTCACAAGTAAATGGATCCAAACATTAGATCAGAATATTGTATAGAAAGAACAGGATTTTTCAGAGAATGGAAAGAATGGAAAAGAATCACATTTGGTGTTAACAACTGCAAAATACATGACTACATTTAGAAGCTAGCTTAAGATATATAAGTTGGGCAACTTCACTGCCGGAAAGGGGAGAGGCAGAGCACCAGGATAGAAAACAAAATGAAACCTAACTGTACGCCTGGTGGTGTGTCTATGGCATTCTTACTCTCTGTCTGTGTTATGAGGCTGTAGCTAAGAACCAGAGAAGCCATAAGCACAGGGAACACAAGGTGGGCTTTTGCCTTCTCTCTGTGTTTGTGAGTCACTAGGTTGGTGGATCTGGCCTTTCTAGGGATGTGAATGGCTGTTGGCTGGGGTCGCTTGTGTGAGTGCATAAGCTTAAGCGCTTGAAAAACCTTCTGATTCAAGTACAAGCATAAATTCAAATACCTAATGAGTTCTATAGTTCTCAAAGCAGAGGGCTTCTGGGCTGTGGTTTTGACCCGTAAGCACCTAAGGTTTAGGTCCCAAGTTTGTCTTCTCTGAACTTGTGTAATTTGTGTAAGCAAATAAGCTCAGTGAAAAAGTATTTCTCTGAATAAGCTGAGTGGTGATTGCTACGAAATCCTACGGATGTGGATTTTGACGTAGATTCTACCATAACTTCAGTATTTTCTTCTAAAAGAAGCAGGTTTTGGTTTAAATTAATTTGATGTGATATTTTATTCTACTGCTCCAATGCAATGTGAGTGGATGTGAAGTCATTACTGAAGCCTGTGGAGCTGACTGAGCATAACTCAGCATAATGTTTCTGAAACATAATAATTACCTTCAGTCAACACATTGCACAGACATTAGTCTTTGAGAACGATAATTTTTAATGAAATGGAAGCAAACCATTAATTTGCTTTGATTCTTAATCACTGCTGGGGATTACAAAGCTCAAAGAGGCAATCTTTTTAAACTTAGTGGAATTAGATGTTCGATGTGACAGCTTACAATTGCTATACATTTGAAATTGCAATAGTTTTAGTAAAAAAAAAATTAGTGGTCTCAGTTAACTTATACTCTGCCAAAACCTTTAACTTGTATTTATGCTAACCAGCTCATCTTCTATAACGTATGTGTTAAACTGTTTATAATACAGTATTATAATACAGTATAATACAGTATTGTTACTTAGACACTGTCTTGTCTTATATTTGCCCTTGGAAGAATCAGTCTTGTCAGGTAAGTGTTAATCTGCCTTGCTAGACTAGAAATTGCTGTACCACAACAAAGCTACAGAATGGCATAATGTATTTTCACATATTTCTGAAAAAACTGACTGGCAAAATTCTAGGTTTTTAGAGCATTTGTCCATGTAGCCCTTAACGACGCTACAGCAAGTTGCTCTTGCAACATTCTGCAACTTTACTATAGCCTACTGTCATGTATTTTAACTAACTGGCTCAAAAGAGGCTAAGCAAAATCTGAGAGTTTCACTAAACAGATCAGGCAAGAATATAATCAATTTTATTAATTTAATGCGCAAAAATTATGAGCATACTTTAACAAGCATAACAACGTGGCATTTATGTAGAATAATACTGAAATGTAAGTGTTTGGAATAAGAGATTAATTCACAGATTTACTTTCTTATTGATACTATGTTTTATGGTCTCTTCACTTTCCATTTCAGTGCATTTAGATGCGATACATATGACACTGGCAAGACACAATATGCAATAAATAATCATTTTGTCAGAATTATTGCTGCAGTTTTTAGTAAATATTGGTTATCCCGAAACTTGTTTATCAGTATTAAAGTCATGAAAAGTATATACTGTGAAGGATCAGCTACACTGTAGGTATCTCCCAGTTCAGTTTTACTGTAGAAGTAATGGAATTATAAAAACCAGAAGTAGTTGTCAAGCTTAAAAGAAAGGCTTGCTAGATTAGTGTCAAAGAAATTAATTTTCCATAGAGGTGCCATCAAATACCAAGAAATTGGACAGAACTGTGTAAAAATGGAAAGGGAAGTGAACAAGAAACCAGCCTCAAACCACTTCAGATAAACAAGTATTTCACCAAAGTAAGCAGTAGCTTAATCATTTATCAAATTGGAGATGGGATTATAGAATATATAAATAAACTCAAAGCTTCTAATTGTAAGGAAAATAAATATAATTGCATACTGCCTCTCTGAGGTAATTAACCGTGAAAAACATGTTTGCAAAGTGTTTGTAATTCAGAAGAATTAACTTCTTCTTGCTCTATTTCTTCTAATAGTTACATCCAAAATAATATTTTCTTAATGTGAATTTTGTAGCATTTCCAAGTTTGATGAACGATGTTGTTTTCTTTATGTCCATGACAACTCTGACGACTTTCAAATCTACTTTTCTACAGAAAACCAATGTAGTAGGTGAGTTCCGTTTATGTGGGTATTGCATGTGAGATCTATGTCCTAAATAGAATTGATTTACTAAAGATTGAAAGCTGACATTTTTGCTTGAGAAACTAGTTATTTTTTCACTTCTGTTTTTTCTTGATGAAGAAGCAATGAGCTAAACTCATTGATGTTTAAGGTGATGGGAGCAACATCCTGTTACACTTGTTGGCTGGTTCTGATCTGTTTACCTACAAGTCATTAGGTCTGAGAAAGGCTTAAGCAGCTTATTCTAATTTATAACTATTATCATCTTTTTCTGTGTCTTGGCCATGTCATATAAGGTACTATGTTGGTTCAGATTCCCTTATGTACCTGATCAGTTTGATTTAAGTAAGAGCAACTAGATGTAATAGAAATTTCTAGCTTACATTGTCACAGCTACCTGTTATGGTTTGCGCCTGTATTCAAATATTTCCCGATGATCTGTTGTTGCTAAACAATAAGCATGCTAACAGAATTTTAGGCCTAAATCTTTGCAGACCAAATTTTTTCTGGGGACTGATATTTGGTGTATAAACCTTCTGAATGAAGTAGGAGTGATGTGTTAATACACTTAGTATTTGGGGGTCAGTGGTATATTTATTTTTCTTGCAATAATTATTATTTGTGTGTTATATGGAATAAATTCAGGTTAAAGAAAATTATTAGCTCTGCAAAGTGCAGTTCATGGAAGATAGGAAACACTGAAATTAATGTTACCTGCTCAGCCTTAATTTGGCATCACAATTTGTGTGTTACAAAACATAATCACATTTTTATGCCTTATTCAGTGCACAACAGGAGCCTGTTCTAGAGATATGTGTCTATTAGACAGTGAAAGAGATGTGAATGTTTTATAATAATTTTTAATAATTGTTAACCATTTGTTATGGGATTTGTAAAAAAGTGAGTTGCTCAGGCAGGAAACTGCAGGAAAAGATGGTCTTGTACTTAAGGATGTCTATCCCAGAGAACTAGGTGAAATGAGTTAAAATTCTGTTCTTCAAAACATGTTATTACTTTTATGTTCTTGGCTTTCTGGATGCCTGACGAGAAACCGCAAAATCTGATTTTCAGAAATACTGAGTAATCACACTTGCAATCAAAGTCCATAGAAACATTTAAATTAAACTGAAGGTTTAATTTAAGAACTCTCATCACTACAGAGAAGGAGAACCACCCAATATGATGTCACAAATTTAGCACTGCTGAATGGAACTATTGAAAATCAATACTTCATTTTTTAATATCTCAACTTTTTCTTTAATTACATTTGTAAAGAGAAGACCGTACTAAGCACTTTCTATCAGTGTACAGCAAAAATATTTGAGTTGGATCTACCAAGATTTTACTATGCAGTTACAATAATAAGCAAGTATTGGGTTCTGCTACAGCAAATAAAATAATTTTAGAAATAATTAGGAAATAGTTAGGCTGTGAGTTTGATGTTCTTCCTCATTTAAAATAGGATAAATATGGAGAACGTAAGTAATGAAAGAAACCTATGAACATACTGGTGAGTTTATTAGCTTGAAAGCAAAGCCCACCTTACAAAGAATCTGTTTAATCTCCTTCCAGAAGGATATTTTTCCTTGATCCTGTGCTATTTATTGCTTTTTTAGATTCTGTGGGTTGGTGAAAGAAATTTTGTCTGATGCAGTTGGCAGTACTTTGGAATTAGAAGGAGAAATAGATGGAGACACATTGGAGGTATGTCACGGATAAAAGATTCAAGAACTCTGAAACTTGTTCTCTATCTTCCCTGCACTTTCATATCAGTATGCTAGAAAGATAATAAATAGCATTTAAACTCCTTAGTTGTATATGAAATTTCGACTACAAAACTATTTGTACACGAGTTGCATTAATTTGAAAAAACCCACAATTTTAATCAAGTGAGACTGTTACTACTGTAAACTGTATAAATCCCTAATAAAGGGTGTTACTGATCTTGTATTTATGTTGCAAACAATCTATAGGTGAGAATCATCTGATATCAGCTGGTTTAAGTGGATGAAAAAGATAAGATATTAAATAAATACTAGGAAAAGCCATTTAGCAAAGGGACTTCAATTTTTCTAGCTGGTACCTGATGCTATTACTATTCTAGGTAATTTCATTTGACAGGCTTTTTCTGTCACAGAGATTTGCAGATATTTAGGATCAAATTATTTATTGTGCTTTTTACTTATTACTGAAACATCCATGTTAGGACCTAGTAGCTGTAGACTTTCTTTATAATCAGTACAGGGGGAAAAAAAAACCCAAACCCAAACTTGGAAAGGGTTATTGACATTTTATGTGGTCTTAGGTTAGGGTAGATGAATCCATGGCTTCGTAAGACACACTGCCTTGTAGCAAATGTCCGGATTTGCAGCACTAAATGCATATCCTGTACTTCTGTTTATTTGGCTTGAAATCTGAAAAGCCATCATAAGGTTGTAACTTTTATTTGTGGTCAGGCAAATTCAGTCAATCCAATTAATGAGTGAAAAAAACATGCTGTGGTCTGTTTGAGCTGGGTCTCTTTCTTACCGTGTCTCATTCCAGCAATTCTCTTAGGTTTATGATTCAGAGCTGCTCTTTATGAACCTTTTGTAGTACCTGTGGTTTCAGAAGAGGGTTAAGAAAGTAGAAGACCCTCTACTGTACCGTTGAATGTAATTGTGTATGGTTGGGAATATGAGTTTTTGCACTGAAGTTTGTGCATAGTTGCCACAGAATTCTCTCCTCAAGTGAAAAGGACAAGATAAGCACATCTCGTAAGCCCAGTTTAATACATACATCTGTGGTCTTGGCATAAGATCAGAGCTTTGCCATGGCACAGTATTATCTATAGCTGCAGATTTTACATTGCCTACTTACGTACTTAGGTAATAGCATAGCAGACACTTAATATCTTTCTGCAGCCTGAGATCTTGCATTTAAGAAGAGACAACATGGAAAATACAGCTTTGTGTGGGCTTGACAAGCACAGAGAAAGCAGAAGTTCTTACTGTTAATAAAACAACTGTTTATATTTGGGGAAGAGGAAGAAATAACCTTGAGCACAGTTTGGGGGAAGAAAGTCTGATTTCAGTCAGAATTCTTATGAGAACGTTGTCCCAAGGTGTTGTATGTTTTGGATTGTGGTTTATTTGAAAACAACTACAGTTTGGTTCTACAGCTAACAAGGATTTGGAAGGAGAGTGAGTGTGGCAGTCCTTTCTACCGTAGGGTATTCTCTTCTGGATATTGATATTGAAGAAGTTCCTATCACTTTAAGAGTACCTGCTGTACCTCAAATAAGATATCCTAGAGATCAGACTCTGCCCTACCACGTTCATACAGAAGGTCAGCTATGAACACTTGTTTACTCATACCTAATGCTTGAATTGCACATCCAGTGGATCACATTTGCAGACTTTTGGCAACTAGCAGTGATTTATTCAATCTTTGTAGCTGATGGAAGGAGAGAAGGCAAATGTAAAGTGGGATCAAATATATACAAGTCAATTAAACTGTCTACTAACTAGCATTGAATTATAAATCTCAACGATTTTCATGTGTTGTGGGACGCAGGGAACACAAGTTTCTCCACAGTAATTATAGAGTTGGCTTAGAACCAGTCTGTTGCAGATAGGGTTGCTGTCAATCTTAAATTCTGCAATGTGACTGCTGTCTTTTTTCTGCACAGCTTTATGTCACATGATAGGTGTGAAAGCTGGATATGCTCCTACCAAAGAACCTGACAAGTTTTACATATGGCGTTTTGGGTCAATTATGCCTATCATATAACAAGATTATGTTATGAACCGTGAAGTGCTGTAACATGGAAAGTGGAACTGTACTAAAGCTCTGCTAACTCAAGTTTAGCTCCACTGAGCAGAATATGCTGTTAGGATAAACGACAGACGGTTTTTCTTTAGCACCTTCCATACAGCAGCATGAAACTTGCCATCTTCGCTGAGGTGAAGGGGCGGGATGTCAGTGACAGATGAACATTGCAAAACCAGAGCTGCAATACAAACGGGGAAGATACTTCAACGAAATAGATCTCAAGGCTGCAATCTGTATGAGAGAATCTTATTGGATGAAGCAGAAAAAGTGGTCATTGGCAGAAATGTTAATAGTTATGGCCGTTGTAAAAAGGTTTGGGGTTTTTTTTTAATAGAGAATTCCTATGAAGCCACCGAGAATACCCTGCAGTTTTCCCATATGGAACATCCTCTTGAATTTGGGAAGATACTAGGGGAGGCCTGTGTACTGCTGATAATATCTGAGGCTATGAAACTGTCCAATTCCTTTCTTAACTCTTTGCAAAAGTACTTTTTTAATACCTTTTATCAGTTCCCTGATTTAAATTCTGTAAGAATTCTTCTTCTGTAAGAAATTTGGTTTTATTTAGTGTCTGGGATGTGTTTCATTTAGCATCACTCATCAAAGGGCTTTTTCATTGACCTTTATAGTAGGACAGCTCTGTGATGAGATCACCATATGGGACAAGACCGTGAGGTGGCGTAAATTCATAGAATCAGAGTATAGTTTGGGTTGGAAGGGACTTCTAAAGGTCATCTACTCCAACTGCCCTGTAACGAGCAGGGACATCTTCAACTAGATTAGTGTAGCTTTACTGAAGTCTATGAACCAGCAGTGACTTATTCAGCTGGCAATATGACCCAGCATGTTTCAGCAGCAGTGGAAACCACCACTTCATATATTTAATCATTCTCTGAGAAGATGAAAATCCACCAGCTTTGGTGGATGAAAAGCTGGACATGAGCCAGCAATGTGCAGTAACACAATGTGCAGTCCTGCATCCAGCTCTGGAGCCCTCAGCACAGGAAAGATGTGGACCTGTTAGAGCAGGTCCACAGGAGGGCCACCAAAATGGTCAGAGGGATGGAACACCTCTCCTGTGAGGACAGGCTGAGAGAGTTGGGGTTGTTCTGCCTGGAGAAGAGAAGGCTCCGGGGAGACCTTATGGCAGCCTCACAATACTTAAAGGGGGCTTATAAGAAAGATGGGGACAGACTTTTTAGCAGGGCCTGTAGCGATAGGACAAGGGGTAATGGTTGTAAACTAAAAGAGGGTAGATTCAGACTAAATATAAGGAAATTGTTCACGATGAGGGTGGTGAAATACTGGCACAGGTTGCCCGGAGAGGTGGGAGATGCCCCTTCCCTGGAAACCTTCAAGGTCAGGTTGGACGGGGCTCTGACCAACCTGATCTAGTTGAAGATGTCCCTGCTTACTGCAGGGAGGTTGGACTAGATGGCCTTTAAAGGTCCCTTCCAACCCAAACTATTCTCTGATTCTATGATTCTAAAATAAGCATTTTTTTTTTTGCCTTTTGGAAAAGCTCATAATGAGGGGAATATGTCAGAAATTAATTTTGTTGTGGCTAAACTCAAATGAGAGCTTATGGTCCTAAAACAGTGTCCACCCGCTGTAATGAGAATGACACTTTTATCTATTTATTAAACCATTGGTTTCAAAATTATAGTTTATGTTCCATATATTTACATGTTCTGAAGGCTCTGTCAGTAATTTTTAGAGATAATACCTGAATGTGTTATTTTGACAGTGCTGTTTAATTAAATTTGGTTTAATGCTGTGTTCCTTGTTTGGGTGAATGCATTTGGAAGTTGGTTGGGGAAGATTGTTTAGTGAAGCAAGTAACAGAAATTTTATAAGTTGTATAATGCACCGGGCTGGTTGGTAACTTACTGTGCTACAGCTGTACTGCAGTAACTACTCTGTCCTGTACTAACTCAGTATAGTACATAACTGTTGTTAAAGCTCTCTGTAATGTCAAATGTTAATGATAACAATTTCTGTGCTGCTTTGTTTATCTTTTCTGCTTGCAGTATGAATATGATTATGATGAGAATGGTGACAGGGTAGTTCTAGGGAAAGGTACTTATGGAATAGTTTATGCTGGAAGAGACCTTAGCAATCAGGTCCGAATAGCCATCAAAGAAATACCTGAGAAAGACAGCAGGTAAGACCTAGCTTATTGTTTTCTGAAAACTTTGCTCTTCTTAGCATGTATTCGTATGTGGTTAGTTTATAAAATCCCAGTATACTAAAATTCAATTGTTATTTCCCGCTAGTATTCAACAGTACCCTTTTGAGAATGACTTCTTTTTTTTGAAACATGTATGATATATATAATAAATAATATAGTTTGATAATCTATATGTATATCATTAATTCTAGAATCAGACATATTTTGGGTTTTAAGTTGCAGTTGTATCTCATTTGTATTATTTTTGGGGAGGCGGAAAAACATAAAAGGAGTTTCGAAGGCAAAGACAGTACTATATAATGATACAGAGGAAAGGCATGTATAAATTCTCTGAGGGCATGTTTCTCCTTCAGGGTTCCTCTGAGATCTACCTCTCTACTTTTTCTGAATAGGCAGCCAGTCACACTGCATCTGAAGGTCATGGACAAGATGTTTGCTGAGAATTCGACCAGTGTCACCAAAATCCATTCTGTTTGCAAACTTGCATTTAAGTGTAGCCTAGAACATCCTCCTGCATCGTGAGATACTCCTTGATTATTTTTGTTTGTTTGTTTTTAATAGGTATTCTCAACCTCTTCATGAAGAAATAGCACTGCATAAATATTTAAAGCATCGGAACATTGTTCAGTATCTTGGATCTGTTTCAGAAGATGGATACATTAAGATTTTTATGGAGCAGGTGCCAGGAGGTTTGTATCATTCTGAGCTTAGTCTCTGAAATCAGAAGTAGTTTGGAGTCTAAACTTAGTGAAAACAAATAGATGTGCACTTAGTATGTTTGTGCACTGTGTGTGGCTTTTCCGTTCAGACATTAACTACAGGTGGCATTCTACTCATATAAAGAACAGATGTGAAACGTACAGGACCCAGTACCTTCTCCTCTTTCTGTAATAATTATAAACCTAGAGAAAAATAATTTAAAGTATTTGGTGTCAAATACTTATGTGCTATAAAATAGTGGAGTTAGATCTGTATAGTCCATTTAGCCTGAGCATCTGAATGATAACTGGAGCTTTGATGATAAGCTTCTGTTGAGCAGTTAAGTATTATTTTGTAACTGAGCAATTAAGTAGTATTTTGTAAGTACTATAGACAAAGCACTGCTATTTCCTAGGTAGGTTAGAGATAAAAGTTATATGCTTCCCTCGCTCATAATTTTCAGTTTTGCTTCTCTAGCCTTCTCTACATTTTAAGATGTGAAGTCCCTTTATACTCTTTGTAGGTTATATTTCTGTCTCCCTTTTGCTATTTGCTCTTCAGTGTCAAGTATATGTCAGAATGAGTGTTAAATCCTTGTATAAATATAATTTGCAAAATAAAAACAGAAATAAGAAAACCAGGAAAAAAAAGTTTTCTAGGGAAGGTCCAGACACAAACATTCAAAGTGTAATTAAATACATCTGGGGCATAGGGAAGTTCATTATTTTTTGAATTCCCATGACCTTCTCACCTGAAAGCTGAGACATTCTGACATGTATGATGCATGCAGATGTGATGAGTTTACACCAACACTTCCACTTGTTTTCCTGCACTTGTTAAAAGCATCAACTGATGTTGTTTACATACCTTTTTTTTTCCTGTTCCTATATGCACAGTAGAGTATGCTGTGTTTAGTTGCCAATGTCAATATTATTGAACCAATTCAGGTATTTTAAACTCTGCAGCCAGTCTTAAAAAGGAACCAACTGTTCAGATGATGCAAGATTCTTTGAGGAAACTTGACTTTAGAAAGTTTTTGGTGTGGACTGAAAATCCCTTTCACTGAATTTGTCTGGCATTAAGTAGACCCACTGCACTTCGTTTATTATGAGCAGAAAGAGCAAAACTGTCTTTATTTTTCTTCATGATTAAAATATTTGTGTCATTTAAAAAAAAGATTAGATTTGTTAGAAGTAGGGGAAGTGTGGATGACCTATCTCCTGCTCTGAACATCCATTACTTGATTTCTTTCAGGAGCTTTCTTTCCTCTGTCTCTGAATATTTGCGGAAGTTAATCCTATATTTGCAAGCAAAGGACTCTTTCCTTTTTGCTTCTCGCCTTCCCGCCTCAAGTAAATCAGCTTTTCTTTGCCGATGCATATGGTTCATGACGTATAGTGTATAACAACATACAGTGTTACCTGGTCTTTATTTCATTAAGGGCTAAATGGTTGCTAGCCCTAGTCTCAACAGTTGTTAGACTGAGGTGAGGGAGGTGCATCCAGCCCTGTCATAACATTTATTCCTGTCATGGAAGTGGAAGCTGAGCTCGCAAGAAAGAAATAGCCAGTCAAGAACAGCAGCAAATAATTTGCTTTGAGGGATCTAGAAAGCATTTTGCTTAATTATAGGTCCTGCATTTCTCTTGTATTGGGATATAGAGCAAAGTTGTAATCCAGACTTAAATGTTTCATGTTAATTGGGGTATTTTGCTATCTTGATGCACTTTCTTCTTAACTTGTTAGGCAGCCTCTCAGCTCTCCTAAGATCTAAGTGGGGCCCAATGAAGGAACCTACAATTAAATTTTACACGAAGCAGATTCTGGAAGGCCTTAAGTATCTCCATGAGAACCAGATTGTACACAGAGATATAAAGGTAAATTTTATCTTATTTAATTCAGTTAGTTTTACTCTAACCTGAAGTAGAATTTTTAATAGGATTTCATGGAAGCTTAAAACAAAAGAATAAAACCTCTTCTCCCTGGTGCTCCTGGAAAATTCCTTTGTAGAAAGGTATATTACAAAGATAACGGCAAACTTGAAGGAGTATTGAGATTGAGATTTGGAATCTGTACTCATCTGTCTCCCCTCCTTACTCCCTCTCTCTCTCTCTCTCTCATCCAAACCACAGGGGGATAATGTTTTGGTGAACACCTATAGTGGTGTGGTAAAGATATCTGATTTCGGTACTTCCAAACGGCTGGCAGGAATCAATCCATGCACCGAAACATTTACAGGTAAGACTAATTTAGCAGAGTTTGTAAAGGTTTTTGTGATAGCTTTAGATAGAGTTAGAGCCAAGAGGCTCTTTGGATTTGTGATGAAAACATGATCAGGTCTCTATTTTCAGGGAAAAATGAATAGGAGTGTGGTCACCAAAAACACAGGCTTGCTATCTCCTCCCCCCCCACACTTTTCTTACTTTTTTTTAAAAAGTACTTTTCTTCCTTTTTTTTTTTTTTTTAAACTTCTTAAATGTGATGGGATAGTAGTTTCTCTTCTAAGTGTTTCTCATTAAGTAGCAATTGATTTGTTGCTATTACACCTGCAAATATTTGAATACAGCAACTTTTGAATTTAATAATCTTGCTATCAGTAACTCATGCATGCACACTTTCTTGAAGTATGTCTAAAAGTGCAGAAAACCAAACACAAACTTATAAATTCTTTCAGTTTTGAGGCATTAATTATAAAACCCAACCAACTGGCTAACTTGGTGTTATCAGCACTAAAAAGAACAGTTTACATGAAAATACTAGGCTGATATGTTACAGAAAAACTTTCTTATACAACAAGGTAGTAAAAACTTGCAATATTCAGGGAAGATGAAACTTGCTGAGTAACAGCTGAAACTCCAGATTGAAAAATGAAGATACGGTCACATAATTACTCAATTCTTTTACCAATGGAGAAATAGGTAACATGATGTTTTCCCTTGTTATATGGCCATATGCATAGGCTGATAATCACAAATCACAAGCCTCATCCTGGCCTGCAGTTTCAGTAAGTGGTACACAGACACAGTCATCAGTCATGTGTGTGTAAGACAGAAGAGAACAAGCTCCATTTAAGTCATAATCAAAGCCTCCCATTACCTGCCTGGTGGTGAGTCTGCAGTTCCTCCAGCTTTCTCACAAAGGAAGCCATGAAAATAATATTATGAAGGTTCTGAAATAACTTACCTTTCTAAGCTTTTTTTACTCATATTAGCAAAGCTTGTAAATTGGAAACTGGCCCAAATATTATATCATGTTCTGAACACGACATATGGTGTCTGCATCAATATCTCATGAGATCAACATCTCCTCAGGTGCAGTCGTTTGAAACAAACCTACTTCCTGCAAAGCTTTAAAGATTTTAGTTAGAACCAAATTAAGTTAAGTTAGGAGTTCTTTAAAGAGAAGAAAAAAAAAAAAACCTTATTTGTCCAGTTTGGAATCTTAAATGCAGCATTTGAATGTTTTGTTTAGAATGAAGATCTACAAGAAGCATTCTCTTCGTTTTATAGATGCTACCACAGGTAGATACATAAATGACAGTATATCTGAACAGAGCTAGTTAAATGTCGGTGTCTGAAGCATTCCTTTAAGGAGTTTCACCGTTTTCCAAACAAATTAGTCAATAAATAATTTTTTTCATTAATCATCTTGCTTATGCAACTGGATGAATAATTCTCAAATATGTACAGGTGTCTTGTGGTATCTGGAAAAGAATATTTTCAGGTTTTGCCTGCAATGTTTATCCTTTCCATTTTTTAAACTGGTTCATTGCAGTTATACTCCATGGGAAAGAGATGCACTGCCACGTGGTGTGGTGTATAGCTATACTGCGCTTCTCATTTCTGCAGGATCTTTTGGAAACTTTTAAGTATATAAACAGGTTCAGAAAGGTAACAGATGAAGTCAGGGAAGAAGATCCTTTTGTGGCTATTAAAAGTGATAGTCAAAAATTGAATTTTGGCCCAGAAAGTCACTATTATAACTGATTGCTATTATGTCTGGAACAGTTACTAGAGGAAAATCACTCTGTCTTTGCCTGTGTTTTACATACCTTTTAGTATGTAGCATCTTTAGCAAATGGTTGTTATTAGAAATGATATACAGAGAAATAGTATCTGAAAAAAAATCACCGTACTGTAATAAAAGGAGTTAAATCTTTCCTTGTGCCCTTCTTTGTTCTCTTGCACATTGTCTGCCCTGCTTGTGCCTCAGAGGTATAATTTACCATGAGAATAAATATTTTACTTAAGTTATAGTTTTGGATTTAAAATCATAAGCAGGTAGCTATAGCCCAGAGGGTTTTAAAAGCCCTTGTAATTTGTTTTGTTCCTCAACTTAGTACATAAACTCTGCAAATTTTAGGCATTAAGTAATACAATCACATGATTGAAGAATCAGACTTCTAGTGGTTTAAACATTATATCCCTCCATTTGGACACGGAGCCTGAGGGCAAAGCTGTGGCTTGAACTTTTGTTCTACAGCAGTCACATTTAATGAACATAGTAATATCCAATCCCTTGTATCTTCACCAGATGTCCTTTACTTAATAGTTCACAGACTCACCACAGTGTAATTTTATTGCATTCTTAAGAAGAAAAATAATTTAATTTAAAGATGTCATAACAGAGCTGGTAGGAATTCATGCGGAGAAAGTACCGTAGCGTTTGAAACACTCGGAACATCTATAGATTTCTGTTGTTGGTGTGAACTGTCTTCCTGTAAAGACCTCTTGTTAACTGTGCTAGTATATGGTTGAATATCAGTCATTCCAAATGGACCATCTTTTATTTCATTTTTATGGTTCCTTTTGTTTATCAGTATTTGTCATGGTTTAGCCCCAGCCGGCAACTAAGCACCACGCAGCCGCTCGCTCACTCCCCCTCCCACAGTAGGGTGGGGGAGAGAATTAGGAAAAAAACCTTGTGGGTTGAGATAAACACGGTTTAATAGGACAGAAAGAAAGGAGGAAACAACAATGATAATACCAACAAAGGAATGTACAAGAACAAGTGATGCCCAATACAGAAATTGCTCACCACCCCGTGATCGACAGCCCGTCCCCGAGCAGCGATTTCCGCCCCCCGGCCAACTCCAGTTTATGTACTGGGCATGACGTCGTATGGTAGGGAATATCTCTTTGGCCAGTCTGGGTCAGCTGTCCCGGCTGTGTCCCCTCCCAGCTCCCCGTGCACCCCCAGCCTGCTCGCTGCAGGCCAGCATGAGAAGCTGGACTGTCCTTGACTGCTGCAGCAACCCAAAACATCAGCACATTATCAACAGTTTCTCATCCCAAATCCAAAACACAGTCTCACACTGGCTTCTGTGAAAAAAACAGCTCTATCCTGGCTGAAACCAGGACAGTATTATATTGTCTACAGGCATTGTAGATTGTCTACAGATTGTCTACAGGCAAACTCTAGAGGCACTCAGATTCATCTGTTAAGGGCTGACTGTAGGCTTAGGCAGGATCATAATTTGGCAACATGTATAACTTTAAAAGTTTGAATAGATTATTTTTTTCTTTTTTGCTAACCTTGGATATCAGAAATCCTAAGCACATCCAAAATACTTCCTGGAATTGCAGTTTTTGATGGGTTCCCTTATATTTTTAGTTTTGTGTAATTGATTTACCTTGATTACAACCTTGATTGTTTTTGTGTAAAACTGGAGATTGTTTTTTAAAAACATTCTTATCTTTATTATCTTATATTTACAAAAATAGCTTCTTTTCAAACTAACTTTTTGAAATTCCCTGTCACTAGTGTTCTCATTATAGGGGTAAACATATGAAAAGTTATTCTCATAAAGACTATCTGTCACTTTGCAGGTTTTCATCACAATTTAGTGTCTGCAAGGAGACATTCAGCAGTTTGAAGCCTTGTATTAGAAAGCAGGGGGGAAGATAATATCTGTCTAGTTTTCAGTGCTGATATGAGAAATCAAATATTTTGGCTATACAGGTCCCATGTGACAATTTTTGGCTTGCTTAGTGATGTGTTAATTTTCTTTAATTAGAATAAAGACTGTAACACTTGACTGTTCTCTTTGTCCTGACTAGGAACCTTGCAGTACATGGCTCCAGAAATCATCGATAAAGGACCACGAGGATACGGTGCACCAGCTGATATCTGGTCACTAGGTTGTACCATTATTGAAATGGCAACAGGCAAACCTCCATTTCATGAACTAGGGGAGCCTCAAGCAGCAATGTTTAAAGTAAATACAGCTTTTTTGCTATAGAGTTTATGAATTTTCAAATACTAACTTAATTTTTAATATTAATTTAATTGGTAATAACCTTTTGTTAAATATGGTGTTTTGCAGCAAAGCCACAGTCTGACCTGTGTTCTTAACTCTCACTGACGGATCCTTCCTTGCTCTAAGCTGTATTGCTCTAGGGGGTAATTTATTTTTGTGCTGGAAATAGGTCATGACTCAGAGCAGCAACCTGAAAAATGAGTGAAGTCTTATGAAAACTAATATTCTCCATCCTCTTACTTCTATCATCTCCTATTCTTGGTTTATGATTTCCTTCTTGGCAACCAGTCTTTCAATAATGACAACCAAGTTATTTTGACTCCTTTTATAAGGCTTCTGCCTGGAGTATCTGTTTGCCTTGTCTTTCGAAGTCCCAGTCTCTGCAACATGGTAGGAAGCTATGGTGGAAGGGGGTGGGACGCTAACTTTCCAGGATTTCTGGTATGTACTCAAGGAGTAAAATACTCTGTATTTTACATCCTAAGTCATTTGGATCAAAGCTACCTCCTCGATAAGCTGTTGCCTCTAGTAATTTGTTTCTCTTAGTTATATCTTTTCAAATACACAGATTAACACTTGTGAAGAGAATGCTTCAGATTTGAAAAAAAGTTACTTGTTCTAACTCTAAAACTAGAGTAAAAGTGTAGTGTAAAAGCTATGATGTGATAATGTGTCAAGTATGCAGACTGAAAGTTTTGGTTCTTTCGCTGGCTTGCAGTAGACCTTTAGTAAAGTACTTAAGTTTTCACTACTGCTTCAGAGTCCTCATTCTTATAATGGAAAAAATGTCACATCCATAACCCAGCAAGCTGCTTTAAATTATCAGTATTGTTAATTCTTTTGCATATGTAGTTGAAAATCACTGTGTGAGCATTAGTATAATTATTAATGGAACGATGGTAGCAAAATCAGATCTTTATCAATAAGTATAGTAAGCTGGGCTGCAATTCATACTAGGCCTGTGAGTTGTCCCACGCAGTACAGCTAAAAGGCAAAGAAAGGTAAGGTTATGGGTTTTTACATAGTTATTTCAACAGTATAATATGTCAGCTTGGTGCTGTCAACTTGTGACGCTACCTCAAAAGAAGCTGCCTGGGTGAACATGGTGTTGTTCACTAAAGCTTTCCAGAGGGAGCCATGGAAAGAAACTTTTTTCCACATTGCTGTAAATATCAGATATGGTTCTGTCGGCAGATGCCTTTTCATCTTGTGTATCTAGCATGCAGTTGAACTGTTCGGTGAGTTACATGACTTATTTTTCAGCACAGTTTATTGAACTGTCAGAAAGTGCTGGTTCAGCTCTGGGTGCTTGATGAGCTCTGCAGAGGCTCACGAGGTGAGCTCTGGCAGGATTGTGCATGTCCCTGTGTCTTGCCCATAAGCACTTCCAGGCCACAGAGCTGTGTTCTGAAGTCTCAGAATTGGCATTTTTAAAAATACATTTCTTGCCCTTCTTTTTTTGAGGATGTGGCAGAATTTTTAGCATTGTTATTGCAGACTGTGTTAATATGCTACAGTCGGGCGCTCGTTTTTGTTTTCTGTTTCTTGGCTTTGCTGGGACCTGCTTGGAACTGCCTCTTGCTGGGCACCATAAATTGCAAACTGAGGTTTCTTTTTGCTGTGTAATAAAAGTAAGCAAGCTGGAAGCTAGGTTTGAAGCCAGAAATGAAGCAGGTGAACTGGGTAGGCATGTAAAAAGAAGAGAAGCCTGGAAAACTTGGGTTAGTGAACTTTTGAGGTCCCCACCTCCACATGTGCACACCCTGTCGTGCACAGGGCAGGTGAGGAGAGGGAAGGTCTGAATGCGACAGATGTGCAGTCACAATAGAGATTGCAAATGACCAAAGAGTTGGACAAAGTAGAGAAAAGGGGCTAGAGTGAACCAAGAACTGGAAATAATTCCTGGCTGAGGATACAGCGTGTGGTATTTGATCTGTGAGCATAGTGCATCTGGTTCTGTGTGAAAGAAGTGCAAACAAATGACATTCAATGGAGATAAAGTAAACGTTGCTACAGAGTGTTTGGATGCTTGCAACAAAACTTATTCCCCTTGAGCCACAGCATTAAGATAGATCTGAGACATGCATTCAAATTTCCTGGTCCTGGTTTGGACTGTCCTGGGTTTTGTTCAGTGCATAAGGGTATAAGCTGGCACCAGAGCGCATTCAGCTTGTGACACTGCCCCACTGAAGCTGGCTGTGTGAGCCTGTCCCCAGAATATGCGAGGAGTGGGCTGCCCACAGAGATGGGCATGTCAAGAGCAATTGTCAGAGCGCAGCAAGCAGGTGGCTGTCTTCTCCCTCTGCTCCAAAGCAAAAATCCTGCCAGGCTGATGTTTTGAAATGGTGAAACTATATACCCCATTGATAAAGTGCTGTCCAAAATGTGCATGGTGTTTCACAAATCAGATAAAGATGCTCCTTCAGACAAGGTAAATGTATAGATGTTGTATCCTGCCAGCAGAACATAACATAAATTTATTTATTTTATTTATTCAATTTCTTCATTAAACACATTAATTTAATTGCGGGGGTTAGCAAATTGTATATATTAAAAATATTACGTGCAGGAAGTACTGAGTTTTGAATGTGCTTAGAGTCATGGTTTGGAAAGGCTTAATGCATTATTAGCATTTTATATTCTGCACTGTCGTTTGAATAGAAGCACGAATGCTCAGCAGTTTTTGCTTCAGCTTGCATTGAAGCTGAACCACTATTGTGAGTGCATAATGGTGCCACAGTGTGTTAATGCAGCTGTATAATGAGCTTATTTAAACAACTCTTCATTTTAGCAAGCAGCTGGCACTTGTTTAACTGCTGGGCTACTATCTCCCTTGTGGCTGCTATGTTTCTGCTTGTTCTACAGAGCCTGTTTTATGTAAAGATGCTGAGACTACAAGCCATAATCTTGCCACATACATGGCATACAGTGCACATGCATTACACAACTCTCATTTCAACACATTTATGCTAGATTGGCATTAGAGAATAAGAAGGCAGTGAAGGAGCTGGAAAAATCACTAGAGAGCAACCTGTAGAAGCACGTTTTTCATTACTAAAAGAAAAAGTGGGGGGTCTTGTTAAATCTTTGGGCATCATGTGATTTTTCAGTTAAATAACACTGAAGGGCTAGGGAAGACATCTGGCCTGAGTGCTGGGGTGGTGACAAGGTCTGGCAAGGTCATTGTGAGCATTCGTACACAGAAATTTGGCAGCGGCAGGAGCAGAACAGGTGCAGGCCCCAGGCAATCAATGCTAGAGGAGGAAGTTATTCCGGTTCCTGGGTATGAATGTGCTGGAAGAGTCAGCAACCGAGAGATGCCGTACTGGGCAGGGGTGATGGGAAGTGTATGCAATAGCTGGAGTGATTTGTGGCTGGTAAGAGAAGCAGCGTTTGAAGCACTTGGTGTGGATAATGTCACAGAATCAGAGAATAGTTTGGGTTGGAAGGGACCTTTAAAGGCCATCTAATCCAACCCCCTTGCAGTGAGCAGGGACATCTTCAACTAGATCAGGTTGCTCAGAGCCCCGTCCAACCTGACCTTGAAGGTTTCCAGGGATGGGGCACCTCTCTGGGCAACCTGTGCCAGTCTTTCACCACCCTCATTGTAAAAAAAAAAAAAAGGCTTCCTTATATCTAGACTGAATCTACCCTCTTTGAGTTTAAAACCATTACCCCTTTAAAAAGTCTGTCCCCATCTTTCTTATAAGCCCCCTTTAAGTATTGTGAGGCTGCCATAAGGTCTCCCCGGAGCCTTCTCTTCTCCAGGCAGAACAACCCCAACTCTCTCAGCCTGTCCTCACAGGAGAGGTGTTCCATCCCTCTGACCATTTTGGTGGCCCTCCTGTGGACCTGCTCTAGCAGGTCCACGTCTTTCCTGTGCTGAGGGCTCCAGAGCTGGATGCAGGACAGTGTCTTACCCGTGGGGTCTCACCAGAGCAGAGTAGAGGGGCAGAATCACCTCCCTCGTCCTGCTGGCCACGCTGCTTTGGATGCAGCCCAGGATATGGTTGGCCTTCTGGGCTGTGAGTGCACATTGCTGGCTCATGTCCAGCTTTTCATCCACCAGTACCCCCAAGTCCTTCTTGTCAGGGCTACTCTCAACCCCTTCATCCCCTCACCTGTACTGATGCTGGGTGTTCCCCCAGCCAAGGTGCAGGACCTTGCACTTGGCCTTAGTGAACCTCATGAAGTTCACACAGGCCCATTCCTCGAGTTGTCCAGGTCCATGTGGATGGCATGTCAACTGTACCACTCAGCTTGGTGTCACCTGCAAACTTGCTGAGGGTGCACTCGATCCCACTGTCTGTGTCACTGATGAAGATATTAAAGAGTACTGGTACCAGTACAGACCCCTGAGGGACACCACTCATCACCGATCTTCATCTGGACATTGAGCCATTGGCCACTACTATCTGGATGCAACCATCCAACCAATGCCTCATCCACCAAATAATCCACCCATGAAATCCATCTCTCTCCAATTTAGAGAGAAGGATGTTGTGGGGGACCATGTCAAAGGCCTTACAGAAGTCCAGATAGATGACATTGGTAGCTCTTCCTTTGTCCACTGATGTGGTCACTCCGTCATAGAAGGCCACTAGTTTGGTCAGGCAGGACTTGCCCTTGCTGAAGCCATGCTGGCTGTCTCAAATTACCTCCCTGCCCTCCATGTGCCTTAACATAGCTTCTAGGAGGATCTGCTCCATGATCTTCCCTGGCACAGAGGTGAGGTTGACAGGTCGGTAGTTCCCAGGGTCCTCCTTTTGACCCTTTTTTAAAATGAGTGCAATGTTTCCCTTTGTCCAGTCTCCAGGGACTTCACCTGACTGCCAGGACTTTTCAAGTATCACAGAGAGTGGCTTGGCAACTACACCAGCCAATTCCCTCAGGACTCTGGGATGCATCTCATCAAGTCCCATAGACTTTTGCACGTTCAGGTTCCTCAGGTGGTCATGAACCTGATCTTCTCTTACAGTGGGAGGGACTTTGCTCCTCCAGTCCCCATCTTGCAGTCCACCCCCTCGAGAGGTGGAGGAAGAGACACGGCCTCTGGTAGGGCTGTCTATTACCTAGCACAGGAAGTTATCCTCCATGCACTCCAGGAGTTTCCTGCATTGCCTACAGCTCACTGTGCTACATTTCCAGCAGATGTCGGGGTGGTTGAAGTCCCCCAGCAGGACAAGGGCCTGTGAGCGCGATGCCTCCTGTAGCTGGAGTGAGAAGGCTTTGTCAATAGACTACCCTTGATCGCGTGGCCTGTAGTAGACACCAACCACAAGGTTCCCTTTGTTGCCTTGGCCCCTGATTCTTACCCACAAGCTTTTGACCTGCTCATGGCTGTTCTTCAGAGGCAGCTCTTTACGCTCTATCCTTTTCTTGACGTAGAGGGCAACGCCTCCACCCTTCCTTCCTCACCTGTCCCTTCTGAACAGCCTGTAGCCATCGATACCTGCACTCCAGTCATGGGATTCGTCCCACCGAGTTTCAGTAATGGCCACTAGGTCATAGCTTTCTAGCAGCATGGTGGCTTCCAGCTCCTCCTGTTTGTTGCCCGTGCTGCACGTGCATTGGTATAGAGACACTTCAGCTGGGCTGTCAGCTCTGTCACCTTCTCAGAGGAGAAGGTTCTTAATTCCTTAAATTCCTTTCAGGCATTTCGCTGGTCTTGCCCTGTTAGCTCCTGTTACCTCAGGAGCCCCTGGCTCATCTCCGTAAGGCTGCAAGTGGGCTGCAGTGTAGCCAGCACATCTCAGAGCAACAGGCTAAGCGCCCTTGCTAGCACCCCGTCCCTCTAATCTTGGTGTGCCATCCCACAGCTTGTCACAGGCAAGCCTGATATTATCCCCCTCCCCCTTCCAGTCTAGTTTAAAGCTCTGTCAATAAGCCCCGCTTCTGAGCAAAGACATTATTCCCCCTTTGAGCAAGGTGAATCCCATCTGATGCCAGCAAGCCTGGTGCTGTGTAGACCATCCCGTTACTGAAAAATCCAACATTGTGGCAGTGACACCAGCCACGGAGCCATGTATTAATAGACTGGGCCCATCTGTTTCTTCCAGTGTTGCTGCCTGCAACTGGAAGGAGAGAGGCAAAAATAACCTGTGCTCCAGGTTCCCTTACCAACTGTCCCAAGGTCCTGAAGTCTCTTTTGATTGCCCTGTGACTACGTGTTGCAGCTTCATTGCCACCCACATGGAAGAGCAGTAGTGAGTAATAGTCCGAGGGCCATACCAGGCCCCATGTCCAGATCCTGAGATTGCCTGAAGGCAGATGATGGGATACATCCATAACTTGACATTTGTGTAATGCCACATGGACATTCACGCCATGTTTACAATGAAGTAAAACAGGATCAGAGCCTTGTTGTTACTTTAGTGCTTTGTGTGGGTACCTGCATCACTCCTTTTCCACAAAGGAGAGTGTGAGAGATCATACTAAGAAAGCTTTGTCCATGGTCTCCTTGTAGGTGTTTGTTAAAAATAATTTGTATTTGTGTTTTACTTGCAGGTTGGGATGTTTAAGATTCATCCTGAAATTCCAGAATCACTGGCTGCTGATACAAGGACCTTTATTTTGCTCTGTTTTGAACCTGATCCTAGTAAACGTGTTACAGCGTCTGATTTGCTCAGAGATTCCTACCTGAAACAAGTAAACAAGGGCAAGAAAAGCAGAATTGCATTCAAGCCTTCAGGTAAGGGAATTATCAGCCAAATGCAAGTCAACATCATCATTAAGTGTTATATGAAAGATTGGAATCATTAAGCGCTCTCTTTTAGTAAGAACATTTCTTGTGCCAGGAAAGCAGCAGGAACTCAACTGTTGAACGTGCCTGTGATTTGTAATTAGACATATTTAAATTTATCAATTCCCACAAAATATGGTGACTTGCTTATTTTGTGTTTTGCTTGCTGAAACTTCTCAACCCCATTTTTCTCTCCCCAAAAGTAAATGCCTCATTTATAGTAAATTAAAATTAGAAAAGTTACATTCAGTGAAGACTTTCCAAAGCAATTCTGCATTTTAGATTCACAATTATATACATATCAGAGGCTGAGTTTTACAGAGCAGGTGCTTGGCACCTGAAAATGCGGGTCTATTAGGTGTTCAGGTCTACAAGGGTCAGCATTTTCAAATCTGACACGTAACTTGGACATTTGGCACGTAGGTGCTGAAATACCTGTTTAGTGGGTTGTTTTATCTGCCTAGCGTGTTCTTCCACTCAGCATATCAGCCACTTTCTCAGTGATAACAAGCTTAATATAGACTTCCCAAATAAATAATTCCTGTCTGAAGGCACATTTCATTTGAAAAACAGCAAAGCCATTGGTCTTGCTGCTTCTTTCCCCTGTTGGCACACACACATGCACACGCTCCCGATGCAAACTGAATTGCTTCCCTTTGAGCTTTTTCACCCTCAGCAGGGAACATTCGAAAGAAGAGGAATGGAATTGTAATGGGGAAAAAAGTTAACAAAGAATTTATAACATCTGGCTGAGTTGGTTTCAGCAGGGAAATGGGTATCATCTCTTGACCTGAGAGGCACTGAGAACTGCAATCTCTGCAGTTACACTGGGGTAATGGGAGAGCTCACACTGCTCAGCCGGGGCAGTGGCAGTCAGGAGCTATCGGCAGCCTCTAGCCTTCTGCCCCACCGCACTAATGCTCTCCTGTGGCCTTCTCAGCCCTTGGCTGAGGACATTTTCCTGGAGGAATTGCATGGTATTAGGAAGGATGGAGCTTGCCTTGTTAACTGCCCTGAGAGCAACAGGCTCTTTGTCAAATACCAAGGGAAGTACAGCTATCTTCTGCACTCCCTCCCTCCTCCTGCCTTCCTCCTTTCTTCTTTTCTCCCACTCATTGATGAGGTTATGGGGCTCCTTCAGGTGGCCTGAGGATCTGGTGCTGCAGGGTTAAGCACTGGGCTGCGGCAAGAAGCAAGATGGGGACAGACTTTTTAGTAGGGCCTGTAGCAATAGGACAAGGGGTAATGGTTTTAAAATAAAAGAGGGCAGATTTAGGCTAGATCTAAGGAAGAAATTTTTCACAATGAGGGTGGGGAAACACTGGCATAGGTTGCTCAGGGAGGTGGTAGATGCCTCATCCCTGGAAACATTCAAGGCCAGGTTGGATGGGGCTCTGAGCAACCTGATCTGATTGAAGATGTCCCTGCTTATTGCAGGGGGGTTGGGCTAGATGGCTTTTGAAGGTCCCTTCCAGCCCAAAGATTTTATGATTCTATGGCCACAGACATGAGCAGAGTGGGCAAATGCTATGAAAACTGTCTGTTGGGTGAGGGGAGGGAAAGGCAACATGGCTGCAGCCAGGTGTGTGCTTTGCTGCGCTGGAGCTGGGGATCACTGCTGGCTGCTGCAGCCATCTCCACGGGGAGTTTGGAGGCTTAAGACAGGTCCCGGCCCAGCAGTTGCCACAGTCTCAGCTGCAGCACTTCCCTCTGTCTCTTCCCTCTGCTGTTTCGCTCACCACCAGTTTCCTCAGCTTTGTGGCCATCTTTCCATCCTGTCTCTATCCCTTTTTTTCTTTCCAATAATAAAGGCAGCCCAGAGCAAATCTCAGCCCTTACTTTTGGGACAGCAACTTTCAATTTTCTCTACTGCTGAGACAGCTTTAACTAGTTCTCACAAGGTGACATATATTGTTTCATTTCTGTGGCTGTTTAACCTTAGCCGTTTGAACATCAGTCATGTACCATGGAGTACATCAGAGCTTTCTAAACAACTTCTAGCTCTCTTCTTCCCCCACCTCCACATAATTTGTAGTGACAAGCATCAGAAACTTTTGTGATATTTAGCTCCATGGATGTATGCACTCTGAGTTGACAGAACTTCTTCCTTACCTTTCCTATCACACAGCTGCAGACTGGCAGTCAGAATTATAGCGAGCTTGCAATATCTGGGGTGATTTGTTTTTTTTTTATTTCTCACTTTCAAGATGAATTGGAAAGGGACAAGAGATTTCCTTCAGGCTAGTGCTGAGAGAGACAGCTCGTACTGAGGGCGAGCGAGGCAGATGCCTTGGGTGTCAGAGAGGGAGCAAATAATGTATGCATGTCCATTAACGCAGGCAGAGGTGAGGACGGCAGGTAGCAGAGTGCTCTCTGCTTAGAGAGATGGCTGTGGTGGAGCAGCTGATGGTAACCTACTGGTTTGATTCAGGCTCTTTAACATCCAGTTGCACCACTTTGTGACACCAGCACCAAGGGGGAGTGCATGTGTATAGATGTGTGTGTGTGCAAGACAGGGTAACAAAATGGCATTTCATGCGTATCTAGCTGCTTTGCTGTCTATCTTCAGCAGTTATATCATTCACGTCTTTTATTGCTTCTGCGTATAATAATTTTGAGTTGTATTGGTGCTTTCTATCAACAAGGTTATCTCTCCCTCAGCCATTTTGCAAAATGAGGTCTTGATATCACTGGAGATGATCACAGCTGTTTTAAGCACATTTCTCTCTTCTGCCTAGCTCTGCTACATGTTTTACAATGTCTGTTCATAGATTATAATCGTAATACATCCCTCCCACTGCCCATCCATGGAGAACAGGCTGGCAGTAGCAGCAGTGAGCACGGCTCTGTTTCGCCAGACTCTGATGTACAGCATGACATGTTTTTCGAAAGGCCAAAGAGATCCATTTCAGAGATTCAGACAAAGCATCCCATTTCCCATTTACTAAGGTAAAGCATTTGCTTCTCGTTTGACACCCATGAGGGATTATGTGGATTTAACTCACATTGCATTTATCTGAGGGCAGTTTTTTCACATAATGACTAGATAAGCAGGTGTGTTAAACAGCAAGCGAGTTGCACAGGCAAGTTACCAGTTAATTTAAATATTGTCTATATTTAATTAATGAACACCTTAAGGTTTCCACATATTTGTATACTTTTCCTGCCTAGTGAATAAATGTCAGTCTTCTTATTGACTGAGTGGCTATGGATTCAGGAGTTAGCAGAAGACCCTTCCATGTACTCATGAAAAAATATGGGAAAGCAGAACTTTTTTTCTGCTGCTCAGGGAGCACAAAGCAATACTTTCAAATGAGTATGTTACAGTATGGGGTCAGAAAAAATGAATAGTTATCTCAGTCCAGGGTTTTCAGCTTTCCTCCCGAAAACTGAACCAGTGTTGGCTGACATTGATGACAGCTTCTTAGCTGGATGAAATCAGCCTTGTGCTTTTGGCTTCAGTGGGGTTTACGCCATCTGAGGATCTGAGCCACCTCCTGTTTTAGGATTAGTGTTTTAACAGTCTCATAATCCACTGCTATAGTTTAACTCGCTTTTTAACCTCCGGAGTATCCCTACTCGCTTCTGACAGTACTGCCGTGTTGCTAATGCTGAGGTCTCTCTTGCTTGTGTGGCCCGGTTGCTGACACAGCGTGCCTGATGAGGGCTCGGCCTTGGAGGACAGGAGCGCCTCTCCTTCTGTTGAGGATAAGGATTCGGGTCTGTTTCTGCTGCGGAAGGACAGTGAGCGCCGAGCGATCCTGTATAAAATCCTTAAGGAAGAACAGAATGAAGTTGCTTCCAATTTGCAGGACTGTATTGCACAGGTAATTTCACTTCAGCTCTGCTTTTCCCGTGTCAAAAGGAAAATGATAAGCCAGGTAGTATTACTCCTTTTCTGAAAACTAATAAACAAAGGTGCTTGGATTGATCCTTCTGAATATCTTTAATCTCCGAGACCTGTAACTGTGTGAGCTGTTTGCTCTTGTCTGAATGGAGAGCTTTTGCCTGCTGCTAAGCTCTCGGTTTTATCTGACGGGGGAGGTTTGGGGCATTTGATGGGGGGTTGCGGGGCTGAGGTTGGTGGGTTGGGTGGTTTTGATGTTGTGTTTTGTTTTGGCTTTTAAGGACCTGGAAATGGAACCCCGGGTAGTAACAGATGTGATTTGCTTTAAAGATAGAGAACTGATTCACAATTTTTAATTCAAAGCAAATGTAAACTAGGTACCAAGAACACAATATGTGAATCTTGAAAAAGCTAAGGTAGATTTCTGTAGAGGGAAGGGTTGAATGGGTAGGTTTAGTGACTGTAAGGAGGAGCAAGAAAAATCACTTTTTGTTAACTCGTAGCCAAGTGATGCCACACACCAGTAACAGGAGTCGATTGCTTAGCCTTTTCTTCTTAGGGTCTGCTTCTAATGTGCCACTGACATTATCTATTCTTACCAAAGCTATGTTTTTTCACCTGGACTGCATTTTCATGAAGGGGATCCTGCTGACTCTTGCCATGGTGTCCCCAACCTGCTGTTGGTCTTGGCCCAAAGGCACTTGCAGCTCTGCCGCCAGGGGCCCTGCGGCTCCTGGGGCAGCTCCAGCCAAGCCCAGCATGAGCAGCCAGCTCCACGCAGCACAGGGGTTTGCTTCTCCCCCATGACTTGCTTCCCCTGCAAACGGCCCACCGGTGCAGATCGGCTCGCCCCAGAGCCTGCGGGCTCCTGTGGAGCTTTGCAGGCCCAAGAGAAAGGCCGCAAACTCAAGGCTGGGGAAGCAATGGGGGTAAATTACTGCTCTGAGCTTAAACTGCAAAATAGTTTATAGCCTTATGGAGGACTAAAATTCTTATGTGAGATCTTAGTCAGAAATAGCCAGGGCTCTAAATGTTTTCCAGGATAAAGAAGGATTATTTAGTAACAGCAAGTCCTACCTCAGTCTCTAGCTGTTCTGCAGCGCTGCTGTAATAATCTCTTTTCCATAATTTCTGTAATACTTCTCGCTTTACATCACATAGCTGGTTGTTCCTATAGGCTCTTGGATGGCTTTAACTGTAGGGGGTATGGGTTGCAAATGATAGAAAGAACACTTGAGTCCTATCACTGTGTAATGTTAGACCTTTTTCTGACTTACGATAAATGCATATATAAACATATTTTTTTGCCAAAGGAAATCAAATGTCTGTATAATTAAATATAAGTCCAGATTCAGCTTATTGAAAAGATAGCATCTAAAAAATTTGGGTCTCTTATCGACTCACTCTGCTGTTTTTATGGAGGAGAGCTGCCCTCTGCAGTACATTGCAGAAATGTGTAGATATTATCTGGCCCTCTCCCTTTGTGACAGCCACAGTAGCATTAGACTTAATTTATTTTTTGTAAAATAGGAATTACCATTAAGAAGATTTAGTTAGTAAAAGGTAGAAGATAAAGGCTTTGCAGAAACAAAACTTCTGTGATTTCCATGCATCGCTGTGAAATATACATGGTCAAAGCTATAAATTTTAACCCTAAAAATACTAACACTACTAATCAGATGTTCAATGATTCTGGGATTTACTTGATGTATATTTGTTATCTTCTCTCCAGAGCTCTGAAGAACTGCAACTTTCAGTGGCCCACATCAAGCAAATTATTGGGATTTTAAGGGACTTCATACACTCTCCAGAGCAGAGGGTAATGGCTTCTACCATATCCAAGTTGAAAATGGATTTGGACTTTGACAGCACTTCCATCAATCAGATTCATCTGGTGCTGTTTGGATTTCAGGATGCGGTGAGTCCCTTGCCTAGCGCAGGGCGAGAGGAATTCTTCCTGGGCAGTTTCTCCGCTCTTCCTCACTCCTCTTCTTTCTTGCCCTGCTCATGCTGAGCAGCCATTTTCTCCCCAGTTCTTCAGAAGCTCCTGTGCTTGCTGGGGAAGGTGGGAGAGTGTGGGCAGTGTGGAGTAGACAAAGCCCTGGTGACTGATCATATGGAAGACTAAGAAAAGACTTTGAAGGCCTGGTTTTGCCAGGTGACCTGTGGATCACCAGTGCTGAAAGCTCCCTTGCTCTGGGGTGAAGCCTGGGGCATTAGGCTTGGGCATTAGGCAAGCTCTTCAGAGGGGCACACAGGGCTGGGCACAGAGCCCTGATGTGTTGGAGCCTCAGTGAGCTTCGGGTGGGCACTCCCAGGGAGGCCTTGGAGCCAAGGGTGGTGGTGCTTGAAGGGCTGCCCGTGCACTCACCGGAAGCGCTAATGTTTGTTCTGGACCCTGCGTTTATTTCCTGTTCTACCTCTCCTTGTACTGCAGAGGGGCTTGAATGTCACAGTCTGCGTACGGTTTGAAAGCTGTAGCCTAAAACTGTCAAATCTGTTTGTAGCCTTTAAAAGGTGGGAGGCTGCTAGTGACTCATGCAGTTGTTTGTTAGTTTATAAAACTTCATCTGGCCATTGAAACACAAGATTCTCTTTCCTAAGGTGTAAGCAAATGCTGTTTGCTGCTACTTTTACTTGCTTATTTATTTAGGTGAACAAAGTATTAAGAAACCATTTAATAAGGCCCCACTGGATGTTTGCAATGGATAACATAATTCGCCGTGCAGTCCAAGCAGCAGTCACTATTCTTATTCCAGGTAAATCAAAGCAGCTGAAAATAATCTTTTTTTTTTTTTTTTTTTAAAAAAGGTGGCTGTTCGCATATCAAAGAGTTACAGCAAATGGAACAGTTTAGATGTTTAATCTGTCAGCATGCCATTAACTGCATCCCATGTGCCACTACATCAAAGGCACGGGGTCAGAATGTTGTGCAGAAATAAGCGTTGATCTGGAGGATTAATGCTGTACTCGCAGTACAAAAGCACATAATGAGGAGATAACCAGTGGTTCTGCACCACCAGTGTGGTCCAGCCATGGCAAATAAAAGACCAATTAAATTTGCAAATTAAATCCAGTCCAAGCAGGAGCTTTTTCTAGGAAGAAAGAAAATGACTCCGTACAACATTTTAATGAAATCCAAAGTGGGTAACACTGCACGGGGTCAGGTTGTGTGTTCTGAAAAACAATTATTGAGCAGTGAAACAGATGCAGAGAAGGGAGTGCATTAATGTGAGGAGTATGATGTTGGCCTATGGATGGACAGTAGGAAAAATCACCACCACCCAGAAGCAGGAGGATAAATAACTAAGAACTGCCTAGAAATAAGTCTATGTTGGAAATCTGCAAGTAGTTTTATAACTAACTCCTTGAAGTGCGGAGCACCCCTTCTAGTATGAGAATGTTCTGGGAGCACTTACTGACAATGAGCCCTTTCAGTCCAAAGTTGCTTTGGCTTTCAAAGCAAATCAGCCAAATTTTTTAGGACCTTGTTTGTAGGAGAATGACAGCTATTCTTTGGTGGGAAGGGTGGCCACCTGCAGCAAGTTCTGAGAGAACCAGGGTTAGAAATGCTACCTGGGAAAGAGGAAGGCTTCGTAAACTCTCTGGTCCAGGCCATTAGGGGAAAACAACTTTTTTTTTAAAAGCAAGCTTTCAAGGGTTTCTCATTAATACATCTTATTAACTATCTTATAATTAATTTAATCATAAATGTATTTGTCATCTCTACAGCTGTAATCTACAGCTGCCTACCTCTACAGTACCCTACAGCTGAGCTATTACAGTGCTGCTTATTTTAGAACTGATGCCAGAGAATTTGTGGTCCAGCTCGCATAAGGCTTTGCTACTCCCCTGCTCAGTATTGTCAGAAAGCACACCGTGCAAACAGTCTGGTCCCCCAGCTGAAGGTCCCCCGCCCCCCGTAATAAAGGACAAGCACTAGTACCTCTGAAGACAGACTTGTCAAAAAGAATTCTTATTCTTAACACTGTTTCATTTTTTCAGAGCTCCGAACTCACTTCGAGCCAGCATCAGAAACTGAAGGTGGGGACAAGGACGGTGATGAAGTGGAGGACAGTTACCAGCCCACTGAACAAAATGGGGCTGAGGATCCCACCATCACATCAGGAGTCACCACCCTGAGTTCTGTGGTGTCACATGAGGCGCAGCAGCAGCTTAGCCTGGAGTTGGGCAGACTTAAACAAGAGACCTTAAGGTAACCCTTCTGTAAAGACCGTGGGTTTGTTTTCAAGCAGCTTTTGAAAAGTTCTCAGAAGCTGCTTTCTACAGTGAGATGGACATACATAATGTAAACACTGCTCAACTGCCCCATGATACAGCAGACCTTCCAGGAACACAAATGGGAGTCAGCGTACGCTGGCAGCACGGATATGACAACTCAACAGCCTTCAGTACAGCTTCTGTTTCTGTTGAATTAGTTTTTTAATTGCAGAATGTCATCTTGGCTTTCTACTGTTAAGTAACTGGGCTTGTGCAACTGGGACTGTTTCCTTCCTCAGCACCTTGGACGGCGGCAGTGTCCTCAAAGCTGTTGCTGCAAGGAGAGGCCAGAGCCCCTCTGGCCTGGCCCACGGGACAACCTGCCCACTGATGAGGACAAGTTGAGCTCAGCAGAGCCCCTGTTCTGTTTCTCACAGGTTACATTTGTAGGCTGCTGCCAGTGTGTTAACAGCTAAAGGTCCCATTCTTTACGGATGTGATGTAAATCTGTGATCAGAAAGTCCCTGGTAAAACATCAGTGTTATACTGCTCAGCAGTAAATTCCAGTACAAAGGCAGCAACTCTGCCCAGGGAGGCTGCAAAACAATAGGAACAGCATTTACAAGCTATTTACTAAATACTGCAAAGATGAAAGCCTTAAAGTGCCACCACTAAGCTGAGTCTCAGACAACCAAAATGAAATCTGTAAGCCATAAACTGTTATTTAAGACAGTATCTCTCAAGTGTCTCTGTCCTTCGGTAGTCATTAAAAAGGGTAAATATTTTTTTCAGCTAGGCTTATTCTCAGTGCTGTTGTGTCTGGTCTCTTTCATGTGCTAAACAGGCTTTTGGAAAACCTCGTTCAGAAGGAGAAAGAGTATCAGACCCTCTTACGACAATCTTTGGAGCGAAAAAATCAGGAATTACGTTTGCTTCGATTAAAACTTAAACCTGAAGGTATGAGGAGATACTGCATACTTTGACAGTTGCACACAAATACATTGGAGCGTGTGTTCATTTTAAGGATAAAAGACCATCTATTTTAAGCTTCAGTAGTCTGAAAACCACCACTTGTGCCCTAGTTTTGAGGTGTATTAACCTATACTTTGGTTTTCTGTTAAAGACTCACATTGGCCTGCAGCAACTTTTAGAGAGAATGCAGACCCTGAGCTCATGAAGTGGCTGAAACAACAAGGAGCAGACTTGGATGCCATTAAGAGGGTAAAAAAAAAAAAATTTAAAAAAATCACCTTTCAAAATGAAGTTAGTGTAGTCATAATTAGCAGTTTGGTTTAAAAAAGGAATATTAATTTAGGGATAAACTTGCCTTCTAGTTTGCTGAAGAAGATTATACACTAAGTGCTGTCCTTAATGATATCACTAAAGATGATTTGCGGTATCTTCAACTGCGGTAAGAACTAACTAACTTCTTAGTTTGTTGTTAAGTAAGTGCTTAATTGAAGTAGTTGTAAAAGCTTTTTTTAGAAGTCAGTTTATTCAAAGAGGTCAGTGATAGTTCAGTGGCAACTGCTGAATTTTACCTCTGATTTTCTGTTAAAGTTTTTCATGTCTTAACTGATGCAGTATAACAACTGCACACCTTGGGTGCTTTAAGCCATCTAGGTTTTGGCATTTAGCAAGGTTGGGAGCTATGGAAAATAGGCATAAAGAACTTATTTTTCCTACCCATTGGTTCAAGTCAAGTCTTTTCATCACCATTCTGCTAACCCCTGGCTGACCTGGAAGGAGTTGTTTTAGCCATAACCTCAAGGTAGTGCAGTGTTTTCTGTGTACTGTTGTAACTGGTATAGTCCCAGGACTCCTAGATTTTAATTCTTGCTCACTTTAAAGTAACAGGGACAAGGGAGTTCTCCCTAACTGTTCTCTGTTCTTCTTCATACAGGGGTGGTCTTCTCTGCAGGATTTGGAATGCAATATTACACCACCGACAAACATCTGGTAAGACCTCAGTGCAGAAGGTTAATACTTTGAAGGAGAATGTGTAATGGGAATAAACAAATGAAAGATACATTCCTAACACTTAAATTATTAATGTATATATGTATGTATAATGGCCTTGCAGGTTTTGCACAATTATGTAGCTTGTTTGACCATCAGTGTAATACACTGTGATTAGTAACAGCTTTTAAGGTAGTGTCAATGCACCTAATTAATTTATTTATGACAGAGTAACGCAGAAGTCAAATGCCTATCAACTACTGTAACATAAAGCATTAGCTGAGGAAAAACACCCTTTTCTGCAAAGCAGGTATCACACACCTGAACTGGCTTCAGCATGGTGAAAACTGTGAACTTAAGATGCATTATGGTTTGAGCAGGGAGGGGGTATGCTAGAGTGTATGTATGTCACCTCTTCAAAAAGAAATGTATATAGCTTTTTGTATTAAAGCTACTCTCCCTGAACTACTCAGAAAAGCCTGGTCTGTTGTTTTCATTTAGTAACTTTTCTGCAGCAAAAACATATCATCTAAATGCTTCTTTGGTGGTTTTTTTGGGAAAGTGGTTCATGAAGAAACAAAACAAGCAGACTACTAGATAAATGTTGTCAAAGTTTAATTTTTTTTCTTTACACTGTATACAACACATACAGCAGTCCAAAGAAAAGTCAGTAAAGCAAATATATAGCAACTTAAACCACCGCTTTTTCTTAATTTAGCTCCTTTTGAAACAACATTCAACATGTTTAAGAAAATCCATACTGAGATGGATTTGCCTACACATTTCCTCTTTTGAAAGAGCTTTTAAATAAACTTAAGGTTTGTTTCTGAGTCATTATAGTTCCTGTAAATGCATTCACTTATTCTTATCAATAAATTATGCCAACAAACAGGCCTTTAGCTGACAGACTTGTACCTTATCCACTGGTTTGGGCCACGCACTTCAAAGGGCGGCTCATTGAAGTAGATGTGGTTACCTAGTTCTTCCAACGGTGGCTCCGGGTCAGTGGTCGCAAACTGAGCTGCTTCCTCAATCTCCTTCCTTACTGCCACATCAATTTCCTAAGCCAAAAATGGATTCTTACTCGAAGACAGCTCAGAAAAAGCAGCATAATTTTGAATTGAAATGCAATGATTAAGTTTATCTGTCAGAATTAGTGTTAGCACTATCTACGAACATAAATTAAAACCCTTCCTACTAAACTGCAGCAGTTGTCCCATTCGGATAGTACAGGTAACTTACTCCCAGAGGAACATGACCCCACTGGGCCTCTACCTTTCCAATTCCGAGTCTGCAAAACACTGAGAGCATCAGTCTCAATTTTTTTTTTTTTTTTTTAAACAGTTGATAGAAGTATTTACAACATTTGCTTAGAGGGTTCCTGGCTCCTTCACTATGATTTTTCACTATTGATAATTTCCTTTTCAGAGACTTACTCCCTCCCTAGGTAGTTGAGAAAGCCTGGGTAGTTTTGATTTTGACATGTTAGTATATGACAAGAGCTGTATTTGAAACACTAACACCACCCATACACACAGCCTCGTGCTGCTGAGTTACACTCGGTGCCCAAAAGCAAAAGGTCTTTCCAGCAGAGTGCAACTTCATTCGCTGGTCTGCAGCAAAACTTCACCTTCACCAAGAAAAGTGATGTTAAAACAAACTTTAAAGAACTTCAAAGAACAAGTGATGCACGCTGCCCTATGATGTGCTTTTCAGAGATCGTTAGCATATGAATGCTCAAGAGTGTGCTTATACAGGAACTAAAAGCCATACCTTTAATTCTTCAATGCTAGCAAGGTTAGTGTTGACCATTCTGTCCTTCAGCAAAGTAATGGGATCACTTTTGCTTCTCACTTCTTGAATTTCTTCTCTAGTACGATAGCTAGGAGCAAGACAAGCAAAGACAGGCATGAACTTCTTCAGCCATACCCGTGCATTGAGGAGAGGTTCTGGACACAGCTCACTTACAAAAAGGTGTGACCAAAGCATTGTCAGGAATGCAGTGAAAACACAGCAACATTCATCACTCAAAGGGTGGCACACCTACATACAGAAGACTTCTTAGATCTGCAAGTGGCAACTGAGCTGACGTAGCACCAGACTCGAGTATAACGTAGGCAGGGAAAGAGGAGCACTCCCAGCCTGAGACAGCTACCATGAGGGGCCACATTTCCTCCTTCCCATCGCCCCTAAGGGGGGGCTGGATGACTTGCTGCCTGCTTCCAATTCACTACAAGTTTCCAGCAAAGCCCTGGGATACGCCTCTACTTCATGTAGCACTATTTGAATTTGTCAGTTGGCACAATGCCTGATGAGCCTTTTTAGCACCTGTATATTTGCATTTCCAAGAAGTATTCTACTTGACTGGACAGTCCAAGCTGTTCCTGTAATTTAGTGTGTGATTTTAAATACTCTAAAACCCCTGGAAAAGCAGGCTGCTTTTCAGTCAAAGCTTAATTAGAACACACCATAAAGTCATCCTGAAAGCAGACTTCATTAAAGCACACAAGCACAAGTTTAACTGACTTTGTGCTTATTCTAAAACTACATCTCAATACTATACAGGTAAAACAAATATGTTACATGGGTTATCAACTGAGCAATGAGATGAGCGATCAGACTAGTCATAACAATTTCATCATAACCTTTATATGCACTTCACAATGGATTTAAACATTGCATCCATGACAGTTTCAGGATTTTGACCATCAAGACTTATTTGTTGTCACTGAACGCCAAGAAAGAACATCACAGTACCTTATTCCAGGGTCACTCATACTGTGGCCATGGTAACGGTATGTCTGTAGCTCCATCAGAATAGGACCCTTAAAAAGAAAAAACACAATACTTTCCACCTTGAGTGACCACTTCATTGTTACAGCAGCATTTGCTATAGGTGAATGGCACCAGCAATGAATGATTTTAATTCAAAGTTTTTTCTCAGTTTAATTTACATAACTATCACAACTAGTAAAATGAAGCTTACCTATTTTCAAACTAAAGAATACGTTGATATGGTAAGCATTTAGTCTCATGTTCTTACTGATCAGGATTAAACAATTTCTGCCCTTCCACTGTCATGCCACCATTACTCAGACTATTTCAAATTGCCTGTTGTTTCAGTGTATCCTGGTTTCAGCCAGGATAGAGCTGGGTTTCTTCACAGAAGCTAGCGTGAGGCTATGTTTTCAATTTGGGATGAGAAAATGTTGATAATGTGCTGATGTTTTGGGTTGTTGCTAAGTAGTCAAGGACAGTCCAGCTTCTCGTGCTGGCCTGCCAGCAAGGAGGCTGGGGGTGCACAGGGAGCTGGGAGGGGACACAGCCAGGACAGCTGACCCAGGCTGGGCAAAGAGATATTCCATACCATACAATGTCATGCCCAGTACATAAACTGGAGTGAGCGGGGGGTGGAAATCACTGCTCGGAGACGGGCTATCGATCACCGGGTGGTGATCAATTGTTGTATGGGGCATCACTTGGTCTCGTACATTGCTTTTTTGGTATTATTATTGTTGTTACCATAGTTGTTCCCTTCTCTCTTGCTGTCATTTTTTCCCAATTCTCTCCCCCCTCCCACTGGGGGAAGGGAGAGTGAGCAAGCAGCTGCATGGCACTCTGGGCCTAAACCACAACAGTGTAAGATTGTAACTCACAGACCCTTTTTCTTTTCCTGCTGTAGGGCCCCAGCACAAACATGTCACCAAACATTACAAATCTTCAAACCCAGTGTGGCATACTTGGGTGACAGACACTGATGCTGACTCACAAAACTTTTACTTCACTTTCCATTTGTTGCAAATACAGAATGATTACTACTTTCTTTGATGCTTCCCCTGATAAATCTCTTCACAAACACCACAACTGCCTGACAGTCAGAACACCTTTCACAACAAAACTTAACTGGGGTAGAAATGGGGAAAAAGATGACAGAGTATCACTATATGTATCTTCTTTTAAATCCTTAGTCAATACCAATTGCATGTTAATAAATGCTAACAAAATGAAAGAACCACTCAATTGCTTACAGGTTCAATACTGTGGAGTAAAAAAGGAAATAAAGGTCAAACAAAGTTTCAACAGTGACTGGAGAAAATGGGCCAGGTGATGAAGTTTTTAATGCAGCAATACTCTGGCTAAGAATTTCACCTATGGAAAAGGAATGATGATTACCAACTTACTTTTCCAGCTCTACAGTACTCAGCTGCAAACTTCGTTGCTTCTCGAACACAGAGAACATCCATACCATCCACCTGATAAACAGAAATTACAAGTTGAGGCAAAAAAAAATGCCAACCCCCAAATTTCCAATTTCAGTACTTCCACAAGTGCAACAGGAATTCAGTTTCAAATTTTCCTACATTTAAAAACTATTTAGAAATATATTTAAAAATAAAATACATACATACATATGTTTGTGCAGAGGTGCGTGCACATGCATCCCCTCGCTTCCACCCTGAAGTGTACTCACCCTGAGCCCTGGAATGAAGTCTCCTCTTTTGTAGTAGTCAGTGCTGGCTGCGGCTCTTTCAACCGAAGTTCCCATTCCATACCGATTGTTCTCACAGATAAAAATGCAAGGCAACTTCCATAAGGCTGCCATGTTGTATGTTTCAAATATCTGGCCCTGAAAGAAAAAGCAAGTTCCACCCAGACAGGGAGCTCAGCCTTCACACATTTAGGCTCTACTGAAAATCATTCAGTTGCAGAGGTCTAGCAAGGAGTAATATTAATACTGAAAGTGATCTGAACCCAGCCACTTGCTGCAGCTTGGCAGGAATAAAAAAGAAGCTGCACTATGGAAGGTAACTTTCATCTCAACTAATAGTTTATAGAAATTAATTTTTAAACTTGTATCAGCATCTGTGCTAGGGTAGCACAAAACCTTCAACTTTAACTAACTGAGGTATTATTTCAGCAACAGTCATAAAAAAACCCCTTTGCAACTGATTAATCTGGCAGGATGTTGCTACAGCAAAGTAAAAGAAAAGTTTGACCACAGTGACTGCATCAGCCTTGTACTCTAAGTCAAAGACAGGGAAAACCAAGAACTGAGATGTCCACCTGTGTTTTGAAGGTGGGACATTATATCAACGGTACACTCTAAGCCAGATAAGAAACGGGTGGTGTAATGTCAGTAGGAAGGGGCTCTGTGAGATGCTCTGTCCTCTCCTCTGTCTTCAGACATGTAAGGTACATGTCTCTCCCTATTCAGGAGCAGTGTCATCCTCACTACTATCGTTCAGAGCTCTCCTTACAGCACAGAGGCTTCACAGTGTCACACTTGGGTAAGTAACGTGCAACTGGAAAGAGGATAACAAGAGTAACTGGAAACCCCTCCTCCAATGACTCGGGCAGTGTTCACATAATTAACCATTCGCCTCGCTCACTCCAGGAGGGAGGGGGCTGAGCAGCTTTCCCTCCACTCCAGCAACAAGGGCCGAGTTCAAAATGGGGGTGGGGAAAGCCAGACTTTCACACAGGTCTGAAACACGATAAAAATAAAATCCAAGCACATGCTACATTCCTGATACATAAAGAGCACCTACCAATTAACTTCTTAACTGCTCACCTGAGTCACTCCTCTGAGGACTACACAGTACTTGAAACACACTCCTATTCAAATGCCTCATGCTACACAAATAAGAACTGCTAGCGTCCAAAATCTGCAAGATGCCCAGCCACCTACACGGAGTTTGTCTCAGTGAACAGTGCTTCACAACAAAAGCCCTAAGAAAAACCACAGTGGACCGTAGGACAGTGGGTGTAGAGTCTTCTCTCTCTCTCTCTCTCTCCAGGGTTGCTTTTTCAGCATCAGCAGACTCCCTTAATAAAGCACCCTTGCAGCAGGAAGCCCAACACACAGATCGCAGCCTGCGTTCCAAGCCAGCCATTGCTGGGGGCGCAGGTCCTGCACAGGGCAGGCTGGAAGGTGCCCTCCCACCCCGGGGTAGAAGGGTCACAGTTCACAGAAGGCAAACCGATTACCCAGAGTCACACTCCTCACCAGAGCCACACTGGACAAAGCTCGTTTACCTGATTGGCTGCACCATCCCCATATAACGTCAGACAGACTTCATTTTTACCGAAGTATTTACAGGCCAGGGCAATCCCAGCTCCAAGAGGAACCTGTCACAGAGTACAGGACAAACCAAAATGTTAGAACAATGTTTAGAGGAGTTAGAGATGGGCAGCTTGTGAACTGTATAGAGACATTTACACTGTTAGAGAGCCAATCAACAAACAAGTTGTCAACAACCCACTTCCATTTGTTCCAATCTGTATTGCAGCCAAAGTAGACATTAACTATATTCTCAATTTGATTCATTTTTGCTACAGTTTACAAAATTGTGAGCAAACCAGAATAAAGACATAACATTTAATAGCCACAGAGCAATGGTATCTGCATACAAGCTCACACCACAAAACCCAAGAGGAAACACTGGCACAGGACACGAGCCAAATCCAGCTTGTGCTTTAAAGTAGAAGTCGCATATATACCTGAGCACCAACAATACCATTGCCACCATAGAAGTTTTTGGTATACATATGCATTGATCCTCCTTTTCCCTTTGCACATCCTCCTTTTCGACCTGAAACGTGAATAACAAGCAATTTACCTTTTTCAGAGGAAAAATACTATGCAAATGGAAACATCTAATTCAATTCCTAAAGGCAGTTAACACTAAGACCATGTTGTTGTCATTAGATCTATATGGAGTTAAGACACAATGAGTTTACAGTTAAATATATATCACAAAACTAGTAAGAGAAGGGGAAAAAGAGAATGATAATGAAAACATAGTTCAGCAAATACAGAATGAGATTAAGAAGAAATTTTAAAACCAACCAAGAAGTTTCAGTGTCCCACTATAAAAAAAGCACTTTCTGATCAACGTATTGTTTGAGTTTTATTTGTTTGTTTGGTTTGGTTTTTTACATAGCCAATGTGGTCTATATTTCTCATAGATGTAATCTGTAAGAAGTATATACAGTCCTTACTTGTGGCTTCTGCAAGAAAGGTATGAACACTGTTCCCAATTAGTTGCAATAATCTACACTTTGCTTCTCTGTAATAATAACCAGAAATAAAAACTACATATAGGACATTAAAAAAAACCCAAAACAACAAACAAACAACCAACCCCCAACCAACAGCTCCCCATCCCACCCCAGGATAAACATTAAAGTCACCTAGCCCAACTTCATTCAAGCTGTAGTCTCAAGATAACTAGTGGTCCACGAAGCATTACAACAAACCCTATTTAAGTGAGCTCATCTAAGAACACAGAACTTCTCATCAGCCCACTCCATTTCTTTTTCTAATCTGTCTTGTTACTAGCCAGAAAGACTTGTATTTTATTTCTAATAAGCACAGCTTGTTTGGTTGTTTTTTTTGCCTTAGCCTTGGTGTTTACTTTAGAAGTTGGATGCTGGATCTTCTGGAATTTGTACTTCTCTTTCTTACTTAGTAGTGGATCATTTTTATTATTGGTCTTTCTCATACCCTTCCAATGCTTATGAATTGGTTTCATGTGAGCTTTTATGGATTCTGCCAGCTAGGGCCAAAGCAAAAAAAAAAAAAAAAATTGTCTAATTTTAAGCAGAAGACTGTTTTTCTTAAGTGTAATTTAACTTCAGTAATCTCCTTCCACTTTTTGTACAATCCTTTCTTGTATTTTAGAAGGTATTTAAGAACTCCTGATTGACCAATGTAACTTCTTGCTCTGCTTTCCACTTTTCTTAGAACACAAAACCATTTCTCAGGGAATCATCAATTCTCCTGAAAAGTCCTTCTCTATAGTTTGTTTCCTGTAGGATCTTATTTACTAGTCTTAATTTTGGGTGAC
This sequence comes from Phaethon aethereus, assembly GCF_964289735.1. Classification (NCBI taxonomy): domain Eukaryota; kingdom Metazoa; phylum Chordata; class Aves; order Phaethontiformes; family Phaethontidae; genus Phaethon; species Phaethon aethereus. Next base: position 134,264,959 of record NC_138575.1, read on the forward strand.
TCTGCTTCCTGCTCCTTCAAAGACTTTTTAGTTGTCATTTCCTTGTCATTGTCACTCAGGTTGTCTTTCAGTTTGGCATTTTCAGTCAAGATCTTTGTTTGCAAGAATCATCTCTAGCAGCACTCCTCTCCAGAAACTCGCCTCAAGCGTCATTTCTTGGAACAACACTCTCTGTACTGCGGCTGCTCTTTCCCAATGAAAAGAACCCCACTAAAACCAAGCATAATGCTATAGAAGATGTGTGTAGTGAAAAAAAAATAAAGGAAAAAAACCAAACCCCACATCATCAGTGATATTTGTAGTTTCAGGGCTAATAGTAGACCACGGTCATGACAATCTCCTCATTCACCTTCTCTATTACCAGTATCAGGTGACACTTGGCAAGTCGACCACCCACTAGATTCTGGGCTTTTGTGCACGTTATTAATACACATTCTTAACATATACACACATTCTTAGCATACTACACCATATGTCTTCTCCACTTCCAAAACATGCTTTCCTATATTAACGTTTCAAGCATGCAAATTCTCAGATCAAGTCTTTATTATACCAATGATTCATAAAGGCCTTCAAACTCCTTGTTCTTTTTTCACTTCCGGCATCCCTTCACAGATCTCTAAGAGTTCAGCAGGCTGATCCTCTCTGCTCTTCCCTGCTCTACCTACAACCCTGTTGTGAATAACCACCTCTCCTTTCTGCAAAATCTTAGGCCTGTCTCCATTACCATTTAATATTCTTTTACAGTCAAATTATCCCAAACCATTCAGTTTATCATTACAGGCAGCGTTTACCAATCTTCCTACAACTTCAGTAGCGTAATTCTGAAAAAACAAGTCTGTGCCCTGTCCTATTGAGAACAAACACCTACCACCAGCAACTGCCATTTAAACAAGCTGCTGCAGCACAATAAATACAGCATATGGTAGCAAGAAAAACATTCTGAATTTGTGCTTTAGAAGTACCAGCACTTAAATATTCCTCATGACTTATGTTTTATAGTAAAAAGTGGTTGCTTTTTAATGTAAATTACTATGTAAATACTATTTACATAAAATTGTAAAATTGATTCATTCTGCTATGTCACTAAACCGCTTCTGAAGCCCCAGTATACTCTGTGCATCAACATCACTTTGAATTTGAATAAAAAAATTCCAACACAAGTACAGCAGTATGCGAATCCTCTTTTTACTTAGCACAAACCTGTAAGTTCAGCGAGAATTTCTCGAACAGGCACTCCTCGTGCATAGGTAAAGCCATGAACTCTGTAAGCTGTTATCACATGGTCTGTAGGCTTTATGGCAACTTCCAGCCCTACACAGCAAGCCTCCTGTTACAAAGGAAAAGTAAGCTTAGCAATGAAGTAAAGCACACAACTTCCACAGTTAGCAGCGTGGCAAAGGCTAGCTATGATCATACATCAAATATCAGCAGAAAACAGGAAGAGCACAGATACGTGAGACTGCCTGGAGTTGCAACAGCCTTGGGTTCTAAATTCCAACCTGACTGTGACTAACAAAAGCAGACAGGAGGGGAACTAGAAGCTGCAAAAATCTGTGGACTTTTTCTACACCCAGCTCCCAAATGAGGCATCTAAACAAATACAATTCAAAAACGGCAGGGGGGAACGGACAGGCAGCAAAGTTTCACTAAGTTCGTGAAGCTCCTTCTCCTGGCTGTTGCTTTCTAGCGGGCACATGATCTATGAGACATTGGAACAAAAAACATCAATGAAGTTTGAGGAGGATGTGGGCCTCCAAATATGTCGAAGTTCATATGCTGCCATTGCTCATTCCTCACATTCAGCTGATCTTCAGCTGCACCTTGCCTCCTCTCTCTTCCTGTTGCTGTCCCCAGATCTCAAGGATTCCCCTGTGTGCCAACACACTGTTTTTAAATACAGAAGGAACTAAATCATGGATCCGGCTACAACTTCAGACATTGTACGCAGATACTCAGTTCCAGAGTTACTCTCCACTCTGTTCAAATCCCTACATTAAGTAAGGTGAGACAATACAAAACCTTTTGGAAAAAAAAATTCCTTACTTGACCATCATATAAGTGGCAGAAGCCACGAATAATCTTCTGCTTGTACAGTTGGTCAGACTTCAGCTCCATGCGTCGTATGGTCTGCATTGTCTTGTAGTAATGGAGTCCCTCCTCTCGAGTCATCACTACTGTGGTACTAGGGCCTTCTTCCAGGCGATGGAGGTCACATTTCTGTAAAGGTGAACAAGTAGTCAGTTCTTGAAGTAATTCATCCTATTTCACAGAATCATTAAGGTTGGAAAAGACCTCTAAGATCATCAAGTCCAACCATCAACCCAACACCACACACCCACTAAACCTGGTCCAGAAGTGCCACATCCACACGTTTTTTGAATACTTCCAGAGATGGCAACTCCACCACCTCCCTGGGCAGCCTGTTCCAATGTTTGACCAACTCTTTCAGTAAAGAATTTTTTCCTAATATCCAGTCCAAACCTCCCCTGGCGCAACTTGAGGCCATTTCCTCTCGTCCTATCACTAGTTACTTGACAGAAGAGACCAACACCCACGTTGCCACAACCCCCTTTCAGGTAGTTGTAGAGAGCGATGAGGTCTCCCCTCAGCCTCCTCTTCTCCAGACTGAAAAACCCCAGATCCCTCAGCCGCTCCCCGTAAGACTTGTGCTCCATACCCCTCACCAGCTTCGCTGCCCTTCTTTGGACATGATCTCAAGTTCAGTGGAACAGACCAAATTACTCTGTCAGTGCAAATTAAATGGCCAAAATACTGCTATACAGATTAGAGACAGTTTATACTAAAACAAAGTCTCTCCAGAGCAAATCCACCAACACCTAGATGAATTTGATGTAAGACACTACTCTTAAGACAGCTCTGCTTCAGAGCTCACACAATAATAGAAATTTAGGAGTCTTGTTATCAACACAGGACCAAACATCACACCATGTATCTACTCAGAAAATACTTTTCAGATAAACATCTTTTCCCTCCCTTCTGCCTGTGAAACAATTTAATACTTTACAGGCACAGACAAACGGGGGAGGGTAAAAGGAAAACTAAATCATTCTTTCAGAGTTTCTTTTACCAATTCCCAAATGAAAAGCCAGCAAAAAAGCTACTGCCAATGGAAGCATCATTTTTTCCTAAGATCTAGCCACTGTGGAAAGATGACAGAATATAACACACATTTTTGAGTGGCACCAAGTCAAGCATTAAAAAGGATGCCACATTTTTTCCTCCAAAATCCATATGGACCTCAGTCAGCTGCACATCTGGGATACAGCACCCATGACTCCATAAACAAAAGGGAGATGGAAAGAAGGGTCGGCAGCAAACACCAGCTATTTGTTTTAAAAGCATTAAAGAAACATTAATATTCTTCCCCTCAGAACAGAAAAGGTTCTTTAGCTCCTTCGTAACTCCACTCTCATAGTTCTGTTGCAGTATCACAGCTGCAAAGAATCACATCTTCACATTCTTAAGGAACAAGTAACATTACTACATACCGCCAAGCACAGTACTTCCAGCTGCATTTAGATACCAGACCAGATACTGAGGGATTTGGTTCTGGAAATTCAAACAGCATTTTTCTAATTGAAAAGATAAGGGGGCAAGTCCATCATGTCAAGATCTACAACAAGTGCTTACACGGAATACCAGTATTCAGCTGCTTTACCTTAATTTCAAATGTAGCTTCACTTGCAAAGTCTGCATAGTTACGCGATGCTACCATCACTCGAGATGCCTTAAAAAAAGACAAAACCAAAACATGAGCAATATTTAAATATCATTATCAAGCAAAAGTAGGTCAATTCTCAAACAATTTTTAACAGTACTTCCAAACTGAAATAAATTGTGAATTAAACTCTTCAGTGGCATATCCTTATAACACTAGAGACCTTTTATTTTGTACATATGTGCTAGAAGTCTTTTCACATCCAGTACTGAAAAATAAGATTAGAAAAAGAGAATAGAATTTTATATTTGTAATATCCCTGATTATCTAAAATAAAACCAATAAGCTTCAAAAGACAGTGAAGAGCATAAAAATCACAAAAATAAGTATTTTTTCCTTTACATGTCAGATTGTCTTATACAAGTAGAGACATAGCCAATGTAGATTTTGATGGCCCTTTGCGCTGACTGGAATTTCACCTTAACAGAACAAAAAGTTGCTTTAAAAAAAAAAAAAATCCAGCAGATTTCTAGAATATGAACTACTCTCACTCCTTCCTTTCAGTAGGAAGAAAAGCTGGAGGAATGCAAGGTAATAACAATGAAGAAAAAGTATCATTTAAGTGGGTAACAGCATGGCCATTACTTAAAAACGATATGGAAATATAGAAGGTGACATACATAAGGATACATGAAATACAGAGCAACAGAAAGAGTGGCATGGTAGGGGGAGAAGCAAGAAGTATGTTTAAAAACACACTATTGTTCTGTCTTAAAGAATGTGTGCAAGCATTCACAACTAATGAACAACTGGTATTTTTAGGTAACTTCAGTAAGTTTCACTGTAGCACCAGATACAACACTCATCCATCCATGCATGCATTGTAGCCACAGCATAAGGAATGCACTACATCTTTAGTGGCAAAACTGTATTGCTAATTAAGTTATACATGAATTACAGCAGCTCATTCAACAATGGAATTTGCATACAGTTACATGAAGGTTCATTCTTTCAAACTTTTGAGAATACTCAGGTCAATATCTCCAAAAAAGGTCTGATTGATAGGTATAAAGCTTGGAAAAAAGCCAAGACAGACTTCTCAGTCCACCTGGGTTACCTACTCTGTTGCATATTTGATTTAGCAATCACGATTCCCACCCTGTCAAATAAATATTTATATATATAAATTATTTTTTTCACAATTAATTATTTAGAGTTTTAAATTTAAACCAAATTTCTACACTGTTTACCACAACGCATCAGTATTATCGGTGAGGAAAAGCTATTTTACTTCCAGAGCTGGACGTAAATCAAGAGTTTCAGATTTGCAGAAATTACAGAATGGCCGAAGTTGGAAGAGACCTCTGTAAGCCACCTGGTTGAACCCCCCTGCCCTGAATAAGACATAAAAGCGACACTGTGGAGTCTGTACAAAAGTTCTAATACATGGCCAGTACACGTATCAAAAACAAACCTTGACAAGACTGATTCAGGCCTTACCTCACTAACAGCTCCCTAGGTTAGCAGCATTTGGAAGGCAAAAAAAAAAAAAAAAAAAAAAAAAGAAAGAAGAAAAAGAGTAAGTAACTGTAACAAACAATTAGGGGAGGAAAACTCAACAAATTACCAACCAAGTAGAACACTGTAAGAGGTAGCTTCTTTACAGGTAAGCTCTGCATCACGGAAATCCATCTATAAACTTTGCAATATGCTCAAATCATATATAAAACGCTGCTTTATTAATTAAGACTACTTCTCTTTATTTGGTTATTTGTACCTTCACTATAAATGCATAGGAACAATTCAAGACAAATATTTACGTACTGGGTAATCACTAGGACCCAAAAATCTATACAAAGATATCCAAACCAGATCTAGTTTGGAATTCCAGGAAAATGCAGTCTTCCAGGAGCAGGCCAAGTACTTGCAGTACGGCACTAATTTTAGGTACCCGTATTTGAAAATTTTAACACAAATATTTTACTTGTAAATTAGGAAATACTTAATATACTAAATACTAAATATACTGAGATACATAGTTCCAACACACATTGGAGGATCTTCTGGTAAATCTTCTCTTTTCATGTCATTCTCACTAATCCAGTCACCTGCCTGCTTTTCTCACAAGAATTGAATGCTTAGGTAAGTGAGCTACTTCAGAATAAAGGTACAGTAACAGGTTTGGCTCTCAATGGCAAAAAGGCAGCTGACTTCTAATCACCAAAAAAGCCCCCTTTAACACCGACTTGATCTTGCCAGCCATTTTTTTCAGCAGGGTTAACTTTTCCTCATGGCCACAGTCGTTGAAACAGAATAAGAAGAATGAAGAGGTAAAGGCAAGATTTTTCACACAAAAGAGATAAAACACAACAAATGACACACTAATACCAAAAAACAACAACATTTGAAAGAAAATTCAGGAAGAGATGAAAAGGGACTGTTTGAGCAAAGAAAGGGATGAAAAGGGACTCTCGTTTGGGCAAAGAAAGGTGAAGCAGCAAAAAAAGTCAGATCACTGAATGGAATGAGATGTGTAGGTTTATCCCCTCTTTGTGATCTGACCTGTGCTGACCATCAAAATATATATAAATAAAACAAATCAAAGCAAAGGGCCCAGAAAAGGGTTTCAGAAATGAACCAAAACATTTTATACATACTAAAAAAGTAAACAGCGAAGGGACGACAGCGCACAGAGCTGACAGGAGGTGTCTGGGCAGGGCAGCTACAGCCCGCGGTTCGCAAGTGGCCCGTGCTCCAGCCGGCAGCGCTGCCGGCACGCTCTGCCCTCCCGTGGCAAGGCGCCGGCTGCCAGTGGCACGACTGACTCCAATTTTAACAGAGCAAAACAAAAAAAAAAACCCAAACCCAAAACAACTTACACCCGGGCTACTTCCGAAGGACGAACCCGTGACCCCGCCGCGGCAACCGGGCCGTTCCACCGTGCCGAGCCCAGCGTGGCCGCTGCCTGCCAGCCATGCCCCGGCCTCTGAGGGCCCGCGCCAGCCCACGCGCCGGGAGAATGACGGCGCGAACGGCTGAGGCGCGCCTCGCCCGTTCGCCACAAGAAGGGGCGCGCGCCAGCCCCGAGCTGCCCCGCCGCGCCCGTTGAGGCCGTTGGTCACCCACGTTCCGGCAGGGCAGGTAAGGGCCGCCACTCACCGTCCTCCCGGCGGCGGCGGCCGCGGCGGCCGCCGGGCCCTGCAGCACCCGGGAAAGAGCGGCCAGCAGCATCCTGCGCATGAGGTGGAGAGCGACAGCAGTGCCTGGCACGGGACCCTCGCCCTCGACTCTCCTTCAGCCGCCGCCCAGCCCAGCCCGCTCCCCGCCGGCCAACCGACGCGCTCCCCGAAGTGACGGCGCTCGCGACACCTGGCCGGGACTAGCTCCCGCGCGGCGGGCCGACCGACGCCTTTCCCTGCGTCCCTTCTCCGCGGCGCGCATGCGCAGGGCTCAGCTGCGGCGAGGGCGGGGAAGCGGCTCGGTGCGGTGCGGCGGCTCGGCGGGACACAGGCATTTGTTTCCAGAACGCAGTTTCCTCCGGTTCCCCTTGCGCTCTTCACCTCCTGCCTTGGCTCAGTCCTGTTCTACGCACAGTGGCCAATGTGATTTCTTCCTCATCTGCTCCGTAACGCGAAGTAGGAGGAGGTGAGGAAGACAGGCAGACGTTATGCAGGAGCCTAACTCTTTCTGTATTTGCTTAGCTGTTGGTTAGAAAAGCAAATCCAGGTGTCAGCTCGCTGGAAGACAGAAAGTTGCCAGGCTTCCTTTAGTGTTTAGTGTGGGTGACAACGCAGCCCACCGGCGGTTGTGGCATCCTGCCTTTGCGCGGCCGCCCCACCAGTGCGCTGTGCCTTGGCACAGGCTGAGATGTATAAAAGAGGCAATATAAAGCTACCACTTCTCACATCTGAGGGATGAAAGCCTTAAAAGATCTGAAAATAATGTCACTTCTGCTATCATGAAATCCACCTGTGAGCAGGCAGTGCTGTTTTCAGTTGTCACTAGCGGCAAAGCAGTGCTTGCTGGCACGCTGGTAAAGGCAAGCCTACACAGGGGCTTCTTGTGGACTAATTTTTGGCATGCAACGTGGAGGAAGTTTGAATTTTGCTAGTCAGCTCTGTACTGCTAAGCAGCTTTTAGATGTCATTCGTGAAGCAACAAGAGCAACAACAGCAGCTGGCCTCCAAGAGAACATAAATCAAGGTGAAGGTGTTGATAAGTTGCTTCAGAAGGCATTTTTCCTAGAGTATCTTTAGTCAAAAATATTGACTATTGACTCCCCTGCTTGGAAAGCAAGCATAGAATTGTTGGAGATGTTTTCTGCAGGCAGGGAGCGGCTCCACAGCTAGAGAAAGCAGCATGCTGAAGGTCTGTTTCAGGCTTTCCCCAGGGCTGCCAAGGTACCGTGGCAGCCCGAGAGGTCCCAGGCCACTTCTAAACAGTGCAGCCATCTCTGACTGGAATTTTGCAACCTGCACTTTTATCGATCGGTATTGCAGAGTTCTGGAGAGATTACTGATGATTCATGTGCGCTGATGGTGATCATGCACACAGCAGTTATATTGGTGCGACTCATGAAACACAAATACTTGCAGTGTCCTCCTGGCCTGCTCAGGTTTATAGCAAGGCCAAATGGCACCTGGGATGGGATGACTCCTGCTCTCTGAAGGTGATGGGATTTCCTTAGCAGCCAGTGTCACTAACCTGCCCGGGACAGAGTCAGGAGATGGCCAGGGGGAAGCTGAGGCTTTGAGGCATTCCTCCCGGTGACCCTGCTCCAGATGGCTGGTGACAACAGCTTCCTGACACTCCTCACAGTGTAGACTGAGTACAACCATATGTTTGGGTTAATGCCTAGATAATGGTGACACTGTTCAATTTAGCTCTGATTGCTTTGTATGCCTTACTAATCACCAACCTCCAGAGGAGGGATTGATAAGAGGGACTTCAAGGTGACATCTTGTTACAAAGATAGAAGAACGCCACTGGCATGAAGTCAGCAAAATCCACAGTAGCTGGAGTAAAGGTAAAGGCAGCGGGGGGAGATCACGACCACCTACTCAACTGAAGGTCTATGGAAGTTGCCCCCACACACCTGCCAAGAGCATGCCTGCTGACTTGCATGGCAAGTGAACCTAATTTAAATATAACAAACCAATAGCAAGCAATATGGTGATCACTAAGCAATGAATGTAAATTTGGGCAGGTTTCCCGTTGGTTTTGCTAATCATGTAACAGGATAAATATGCTGTAATTCCTTCGTGCAGTGTGCTAGCTTTGTGGAATTGCCACCTAGCACCCATCTTTGCGCAAACATGAAATTAATACATATGTTGGCTCTGCTTGTAAGATTGGCCTATTGCACATTGGGTACCGGATCCCGTTTGTGGTACAACAACAAGAGATGCTACATTTTGGGAGAGATAGGCAGAAAAAAATGTCTATATGATAAAGACTGCAAAGGGACCAAAATCCCCAGCAGCAACAGTAGCACCTCTTTTCTTTCCCGGATGCTTTCCTGTGCAGAGGAAACAATGACCGGCTAGGAGAAGGAGCACCTCTTGAACATGCTTTGTGCCTATGGCTGAATTTTCCTGCTGCTCGCTCCCTCTCTTGTCCCTGGGCCTTGTTCAGCTTCCTCGTATATTATCTTCTCCCTACCGAGAGCAAAATTCTCTGCTTCCTTTCCCCATGGCTTCCAGTGCTGTTTCTTCCCTCCCTGTCATTTTGAACAATCTGTTCCTTGTCCTGTATTCTCCATTGCACTAACTCCATGTAACATTTTCACCCCTCCTACTATCTCCTTTGTACCCAGCTGTCGTGGTTTAGCCCCAGCCAGCAACTAAACACCAGGCAGCTGCTCGCTTACTCCTCCCACCCCCAGTGGGACGGGGGAGAGAACTGGGAAAAAAAACTTGTGGGTTGAGATAAAACCAGTTCAATAGGAGAGCAAGAGAGAAGGAAACAACAATGATAACAACAATAATAGTACCAAAAAAGGAATGTACAAGACCAAGTGATGCCCAATAAAGCAATTGCTCACCACCCGGTGATCGACAGCCCATCCCCGAGCAGCGATTTCCGTCCCCCAGCTAACTCCAGTTTATGTACTGGGCATGACGTCGTATGGTAGGGAATATCTCTTTGGCCAGTCTGGGTCAGCTGTCCTGGCTGTGTCCCCCCCCCCAGCTCCCCAAGCACCCCCAGCCTCCTTGCTGGCAGGCCAGCACGAGAAGCTGGACTATCCTTGACTACTTAGCAACAACTCAAAACATCAGCACATAATCAACAGTTTCTCATCCCGAATCCAAAACACAGCCTCACGCTAGCTTCTGTGAAGAAAACCAGCTCTATCCTGGCTGAAACCTGGACACCAGCTTTTATTCTTACTAATCCATATTTTTTTAGCACCTCTCGTTTGGAAAATTGGCCTCTGGTCAGAGCTGGAGGGGGATGCGCAGTGTAGGTAGTTTGCACTGGGGAGGATGGTGAGGCTGTCAGAATTTCCCACAGTACATGGCAGAACAAGGATTCACTGCTTTATTCTGTAGTTTTAGCATTCTGTAGGTGAGGTTCCTCTGTTTTAGCTCAAGAGAATGAGGCATACTGGTATCTGTACGTGAGACGGAAAGCTTGTGGTAATCTCAGGTGCCACTTCTTCACTAAGCAACACTATGAAGTCAAGGTTTCAAGAGATCTATGAACAATTGTTAACTGTGGACATGGTCCTGCTCAAAGCTGAAGAATATATTATTATTGCTACAAAAGAATGCAGTTAAGCGTATTTCAAGTTCAGTGTCATCTACCCGTTCCTTCTCCACATGAAAGAAAAAAGCAGAGCAATTTTTATCATGATGCGTTTATAGACTGATATATTAACACTTCCAGTAGTTATAGGAAATAGTTACTTTTGATGGGAAAGGATCCATTTTTGCCTTCCCTGGAAATAGAGTAAAGCATTGGTCTATATTACCTCTGCAACTTTTTTACTTTTTGTAGTATTTCATTAATATTCATGTTTTCTTCCATTAAAAACTCTTAAAACATCCTGAAATGATTAAATTGTCCCACAGAAAACTAATGCAGAAAGCTAATTCATGAATGAGGTAAACGATGAAAAGGAAAACATAATAAAATCATAAGTAGAGAATGACACTAGAAAATAATTTAATGAAAGATGATTATGTAATATTTCATAATGGAGCACCTTGCCATGTGTGACTCTAGTATTACCACATCAAGGGTGTGTGCATGGCAATCGGCCAAAACTCATTGTTTTCTATTGTTCTGGGTGTAATCCTGAAACATTACCATTTTTTCAGATTGCAGCTGCTGTTACAAATGTCTGCCGTTGGGTTAAAGATGTTCTTTAGCCGCTGCTTTAAAGCGTTCGGGACTCACCCCAGCTCACCGTCTGTCTGCATCCAGGTGAAAACAATCCTCGCCACACTTCAGGAATCAGAAGATTAATGCCTGATTTTTCTTCTTCCCATGCCATCACAGATCTAACCCACAGAAGGCGGCAATTTGGGGGGCTGACCTACGGCTGCTGCAGAACAGCTTGCGATCACATCACTTCAGCCTCATTTCCTCAATGGAGGCATCCACACCACGGAGCGCTTGCCCGTGTCTCCTCTGTGGCACCGTATGGTGGCCCCTTAAATCGTAATAATTGTTCTTTGTGTTTATCTAGTTCAAAACGCTTGAAGTAAACAGAGGCCGGTAGCAGCCCTTCTGAGTGGCATTTGAATGTCATTGCACACTGGGGCTGTGCTGCGTGCTCGGTGGCGTGGGCATCTGAGTGGCATGATGAGCTGGCTCCGTTTTGGAGGCTGGCTGGGAAGGATGGTGGCACAGCCTCATCCATGTGGGTCGCAGACACCAGCCTCCAGGACTTCCCCTGGCTTCTTCTTAAGGGAGGGCACACAAGTGGATGAACATACTCAGATGTGAATGACTGGGACCATGGGACTGAACTGGAGAATGAAGTTACCAAACAGAACAGATGTAGCCTTAGTTCCTTTTCCATCTTTATAAAACCTGAATTGCCAGCTTCGTTCCAGATGCATCCTCCAGTTCTAAATATAGTACACTGTTTGAAACTGCTCAGCAGGAACAATCCTTTTTCTCTCATTATTTCTTCTTTTGAGTTTTCATTTGTTTTATCTCCTCCCATTTGTCTTCCTGTCCTCCTCTATCTCATTTGATTTTCTTGGCCAAACGTTTCTTTTGTCGCTCTTCCTTTACTCAGGTCCATGTTGCTCCTCTAAATCTCTCACAAAAAATGTCTCTAATTTGCTCTTTTGCCTCCCACGCCTTCTGACTAATTCCCATTCTGTCCTACATTTTCTGATAGTTCCTGCTTTAGACAACACCACTGCTCTCAACTTGCTTTTAATACTGAGACGCATGCAATCGACATTGATGGGGGAATTAGAACAATTAATTACACTGTCAAAATCTTTCAGATGTTTTGTTTCCTTTGGAGTTATTGGAGTTTGGAAGAGAAATAGTTTTCTAGGATGTTCCAGATGTTTTGCTTCGAGCAGTGACAGAAAAATGGGTTGAGAAAGTGTGATTCCTGTTTGTCATTCTGATTGCTTTCCTGCATTATTATTTGGAGAACACTGAAGGAGCAAGATGCCAATGAAGTTATAATGTCATTTTTCATGCTTGAATTAGTTATCCTTTTATGCCATTCCTCTCTGTACTTCCCAGTATGTTACTTTCCTTTTCTAGTCCCAGGAGCAATTATATTACAACATACAGAGAAGCACTGCTGTAGAAAAGGCTGTATTCATTTACATAGTAAATTCATAGGGGAAAAGAGATGTTATTTTACTCTCCTGGGTAAGCCCAGCTACTGTAGAGTTATTTGAAGTACCATTGATCAGTTTGAAAACTGGGAAGAAAAGAAAATAGGCATATTTTCTGTTGTTGATGGATCTCCTTGGTACAAAACCCAAAATGTTACTATGTCTGGGACTGTGTTCAGTCCTTCTGCATTTTGAGATCATATATATCTTTCAGGTATATACGAAGGTATAGTCTTATCCGAAATCAAGATCTTAGACTTTGTGTCTGCAAGGCTCAAGCAAATGCTTTAAACAAATATTTTGTGAAACCTCTGTGTACATAGGAAGCTTTTTAAAGCAACCAACTGTTGGTACTTTATACTTTTTCCACAGACATCCTTGTTCTGCCGTGTTCTGTTTCACAGCACCTTACAGGTAACATTCCTATCGATATAGCTCTATGTAACACTTACCTTTTTCACAGTAGCAGAATATTTTTGAACAACACTCACTTGTGAGCCACTACAATTCCAAATTCTTGTCTGCAGGATTGTTGCCAGCCCCGTTGCTCCCTGCCTGCCTTTTCTTTGCTGGGTTCTGCTCTCTGCTTCCAGGTAGAAACCACCGATTAACATCCTGTCTTTCAGACCACTCTTCCAATTTTACAAATAACTCTGAGGTCTAATCCTCTGCCTCCTCTCCATTTTATGTCTACCCAGAACTAAATGGGAGATTCTGTGTTTCCTTATCCCTGCTAATAAGAAAATTGAATAGTACAGGCACAAGGAAAGACTTTGTCAGAATGACATTACCAGCAGAATCATAGATAACTATTCTTTGATTATGGGGCTTTTTGGAGTCTTAGGGGGGGAAAAAAAGACAAAAGTGCCATCAGGCGGCAGTGTAGCCCAGGGATGGAAGCGCCTCTGCACTCTCCTGCATCCGGCAGCAGCCCGAAACTACCGAGAGTCCCCGCAGTGACTCAGACCGTTTCAGCAGTAGGGCACTGGAGGTTGCTTAGTTACTCGAGAAAGTAATGTTAGGACACTATTAAGGGAACATACTGAAAATAAACTGGTTACACTAGAAAGGGTGTGACTGCCTGGTATTGCTTCCCCAGTTGTTTCCTTTCGCTGAGCACAAGAAGGGGGTGTTTTAGTACCCAGTCTGTTGCCATCGCCGCCAGACCCCTGGCTCCCTTGGGGGAAGAGCGCCAGTTCAGGTTTTTCCTTCAATAATTTTGATGTTTATCTGGTTTTAATGAAGCTCATGAATTTGAGTGGAGTCAAATAGTCAAATAGAACCCTCCTCCCCACACTCCCCACACCAAAGAAACACAACTGTACTGGTTGCAAAGCTTTTTGAACCTCTGCAAAATCCAAGCCAGTCCTGTGGTATACAGTAAAGGTCATATACCACAAAAAACGCCACCCTAAGGTATGTGTCATGACCATTCGATACCAGACTCGTATGATCTGAAGCCATTTTGCACGGAGCCATATTGTCTCTGACAACCCTTAGCGGTTCTGATTCATCCCTTGCTTACTCTAGTTTTGTGATGACACGATGCCACTTGCTTTAGCATGTGTCCATCTGGATCCATGTGCAGAAAACCTGCAAATAATTATAGGAGAGAATGCTACACTTATGAAAGCGGATCAGACAAGTAAAAGAATTAAGAATGTTCTTTAATTTGGCTTCCTGAACTTTGATACTAATATCCACTCTTACCCTTTTGTGGAGGACTCGGGAATAAAACTCATCTCTCTAATCTCACGCTTTCAGAAATTCTTTTCTTTCACCATGATTGAGGAATTCAAAATTATCTTCGATTATGCAACTAAGACTGCTCTAAATGCATACAAATAGAATGGGGAGTGGGGAGTGAATTAAGTAAGAAAACAGACTTCCATTTCTCAGTGAGGTGTAGAGTAGTCCCCTCAGTCTGACAATTGTCTGTTCAGGTTTTCTTTTTTTTTTCTTGAGGATGGCTGAAAAGCATTTAAATGCAAGAATTTATTAAAGGAACTTGGCTAACTTTCACCAAACTGCTGAATCTCTTCTGGTAATCTGCATGTGACTTCCTGCATGAGTAGAATGAACACTGTATTATTACTTTGTTCCTAGGTTTTAAAATTAAGTACAGCTTTGTTAGAGCTGAATTCAGTGTCACCTGGTCTGGAGCATTACAAGGCAATGGCTACACAGTTTTTCCTAAATATTGTTTTCTCAGTAACATTAAATGAGATCTTCCATACAATTTTGGCCTAAAAACTCAGAATATTTTGACTGTATTATTGGTTTACATTTGGATATTGGATTTGTGCTTGCATTACTATCAGTCAGGCAAGTCCTGAACAAGTGGCCAAAGGCAAAGCTAGCCCAAGGCTTCTCAGCAGTTTTGGGGAGGCTGAGTTGGCTAAGCAAAATTTGGAGCTGTGTCCTGGGCCAGGGGCAGAAAGGAGTAGAGAGAGCTATAAAACTGTAAGGAGAGCTGTATGGAGCTGGGTTTGTGGCTCCCGAGGCCTGGGTGGAGGCGGGGAGCACGGACATCGTGACCTGCCTGAGCAGCACTGCTGCCCCATGGACTTCTTTTCTGCCAACAGCAGCAACCAGCATGACTTCCCAGGGCCCTGACACAAACAAGATAGGCAGTAGGGCCATGATAATTTTGTTGCCTCTGGCAGTCAACTGTCCTAGGCAAATCCCAGTTTTGCCCATGGTTCTAGTTGACCCTGCACAAAGATGTCTTTCTGTTCCAGCTGTGTATCCTCTTGATGTGTTTCCCTTGCCTACAAACCCTACGAGTCTTTCCCTGAAGGACCAAGGTGTGCTGCACACATAGACTTGCTTGCAAAAATATTTGCTAAAGGGTAATGCACTGTAACCACAGTAGAGGGAGGAAGAGGGAAATGTCTCTTTGGAAAGCAGCTGGTGGAAGCTAGGAAGGGTTGCCTGTGTATCTACCATCTTGATGACAACAAGATTTACCACACTGGTTTTAAGATTATGGGTCTTCTCCAGACTCAATCTAAATCAATGAGAATTGTCCTATTGATTTCTTTATGTTTTCAGCCAAGCCCATTGTATATTAGCTTTCAAATATATCAATATGTGTATATTTGCCGTCAAACATACAAGCCTATAACACTTTGACATGAAACAGGCAAATCATTAAAAGATTTTAAGATTGTGTGTTCTATGTTCAGAGTTGGGAAGCGCACGATTAACTTCAGCTGTACGTAAATAATGAGTAAACATAAAGAAGAGTTCATGTTTGAATACAAACTATTTTTAAGTGTTTGTTAATTTTGCAGTGTCTGCCAAATAAGGCAGAACTTATTTATTTTTTTCTGACTAAGTTCAACTCCTTTAGAGTCCCATAAGCTTTGTACAACAGTTGTGCCCTTTTTACTATACGGTATCACGTCCCTTTACTCTACTTTTTCTTCAAGCATCTGTCTCCTATTTCATACGACAAGCGGTGTTCTCCCAGATCCTTCACCAGCTAGTCTCCAGTCTCTTGCTGGTGCCATATAATGCAGCGGACAGCAATTTTTCTTTCCCATTAGAAACCTCATTAGTCATTTATTTTAAATTATGTTTGTTGGAACATTTCCCATTTTTTTGCAGGTGGCTTTTTTTTTCTCAAACAAAGCTAATACTTCAAGTGAGTCAATTATTTTGATTTATATATTAGCCAAATAAAACAAACTTGTAAAATTCTGCTAGCCCATTTACCTGAAGCAAGTACATTTTGGTGAGGAAAGGAACCGTGTGAGTTGGATGGAGTGGGTATGGGCAAGGAAAATTCATGTGTTATATTTTTCTACAGCAGCATGACAGTAAGGCTCAGAAAGGCTCATTTCAGAAAGGCTCATATCAATTTGTTTTAGTTTCCTGTGGAATGGGTTAATTTTTTTTCCATTAATTTTTCATCAATTTTTCAGTGAGAGTGGACAAGCAGACTGAGCATCTCGTTTCCACGAAAAGTGCAATACATGTTTTTAGGATTTGCAGGGTGGCTGGATAGATGTATCATGCTTGGTTTTTATATTAATTTTATATGTGTGTTTTTTTCCTCCGGAATTTAACTCCTAAAGATATTTTAAGCCATTCTAATTGCAACATATAGTCTGCTGTTCAGATACTCAGCTCAATTAATGCTTTAAAGCATCTGAAGTTTTATGTTGGAAAAAAAAGTTGGGTAAGCCCATCTCAGAACACATTATGACCACACATCTATTTCCAATACTAACATTCATTGCGAGAGGGTTCTAACAGGGAAAACTCAGTGGTGGTAATCAGGCTATCTGTGAGGAATAGGCAGCAATGAAACCAAGGGATGCACAATATCAGAATATTATTTTTACCTATTTTCCACTTGGGCAGGTTGTTGAAATGGAGGAAGGCAAGACTACTGCACAAATTTGGTATAAGGGGTCATGACAGTGTGGCCACCAATCACTTGAAAAGCTAGTAAGGAAAGACAGGCAAGCAGAATTTGCGAGAGAACATTTCTCAATGGTTGGAAAAGTGGTTGAGACAAGTGATACAGTTGGCTGACCCAGAGCGGTGTAAATGTTGTAGATTTCCAGTGTGGATTTTTTTATAGCTCTTCTAGGAGAAGCTTAGCTGAAAGAGCAGATCAGAAAACAGAAGCAAAGGAAATCTGAGCCAGTGTGAGTTTTCCTGTTGTTTTTCCAATCTTTTCAAACATGTACATTTGGTCAGCTGAAGAGCTCCCTCATTTGTCCTGCACACTTCTTTCCATTTGTGCAGCAGCCCAAGGGCCAGAGGTGGAAATAGAAAGTGGTGGTGTTTCAGGGTGTTGTATGCAACTGATTTTCTTTCTGGTTTGCCTTAATCTGGTGCTGATTTTAGTAATTAGATTGTGCACTTGGCCTACCTATAACTGAAATATTTATAAAGACTCATGTAGTCTGAAGCTTGCTTGTTAGCTATATGTTAAAGAATGTTCAGGAGCATAAATTATTCCAGGAAGGGAACAGAATAAAATACTCAACAATTTGCCTCTGGATTGACTTTTCCTGGACAGTAGATAGGAATAACTTCTTCATTTCTCCCAGTGCATGTAGTTTTGATTCAGCTACGCCTCTGTTGCAGATTGCCTGTGCCAGCAAAAGACCAAAACATGTGACAGAGAACAGAATGCCTTGGATCAGCCTAGATGTTTGACACTAAAGGTGCTGTCCTGCTCTCATAAGTGTAATTAATTTTCTTGTTAATAAGTTAGAATTAATGTAAGCCCCACACTGACAGAGATGAACACTTGAGGCTATTACTGTAGCATTTTATATCAAAGACCGCTTTTTTTTTTTTTTTTAATAAAGTATCAGCCCCATGAAAGCCAGGGTGAGACAGTGTCACCCTCTGAGACTCATTACCGCTTAGATCAGGGCTACTTAACAGTTCAGTGGGACAGATGCCAGTTTGGGGCACATCTGCTGTCCATTTGTGCTGCCTTCTCAACTCACTCAGACGGGATTATTGCTCATCAAAGAAAGACCCAAGCATGTGCGGTCGCGGTGGGATAGGTCTGAACTGTTAGAGGCTGGGTAAAACCGCCCCACAAGCTGCCAGCTGCCTTCTCTGATCTAGACTGTTACTCGCTGGTATTACTTCTTACCAGACCTCGGTTTTGCAAGGCAGTTATTCCTTCCATAGCTGCAAAACTGCTGTAATTGGGCAGACGAGCACTTAAGGAGAAGAGATTTTTGTTAACAAGACTATCGTTCAGCATCAGGGAAGTCCAGTTAATTGTAATGCTTTGTAATACTAGATGACCAATCTAAGCCTATGAGAAATCCAAACACAAGGACCTGAAAATGAGAGTTTCTGACAATACTTCTTTTCAAGCTGTTGTTACAAGGACATTAATTCTGAGAACAAAGGCTTGTGTCCTCTTCTTGCACGTACAAAGCTCCGTTGTTATCAGTGGGATGTTTATACGCAAAGAAAGCTGTGGATCTGTCTGCCTGCCCTGAAGGCTTCTTGAAAAATCTCTAAGGCAGCCAGTTGATTAGGTTCTTAATGGATTTGAACATTTGATGTTGTCAAACTGAAATTTGACATAATTGAAAGCAATATAAAAGTAGCTATGCTTGTTTCGGAAACCCATAATCGTGTAGTCATCTGTGTGCGAACAGTCCATTTGCAATTAAGGACGTAATGATACTAATTTTACTCATCCTATAAGAAGTGGCCACTTGAGTGAGTAAAAGCAGCAGACCTGAATCTGTACATTTCAGAGAGTGGGGACAAACTCAGACCATAATGAAAATTGATTTTGAGATTACTACCTTTTTTGGTGTTCTTTCTCTTAGTAGTTTCACATCTGTCAAACTTCACTCTTGTCAGGGACATACTTTTGGACTTTCACTGGTGGGAATAAGTCTTATGAAATTGTATGCAGGTAATGCTAGCATGTCTTGATGTATATTGCTCCCTCAAATGGAGATCCATTAAGAATAATTTAGAAAAATCCATGTTTTGAATAGATTTTTTTTTAAATATCTTCTTCTGACATGGAAAAGCAGCATCATACAGAGATACTGAGCTAGAGTTAAATCAAGTAATCTGCATGCCAGAACAAATTCAGATGTGCTAACACAGTTCCCTATCTAGCTAGTTTGAGCTAGCTTGGGCATTTTTGGACAGCAGCTGTCTGTGCTTTATTTGTGTGTGCATTTGTGAGTGTACATAAAATGGTACACAAACAGTATAGAAGTCCCTCTGAGAAATGAAATTTGAAGGTGGCATTATTTATGTTCTTAAATAAATACTTAGAACTTTCCACCTTTTGTAGGCAAACTTTCTCAGATAAAAATCCAATGCACACAAAAACAGAAGAAGGAGGCAGGAACAGGGCCCCATCCACAGAGAACATAAAGTCAGAGCGAAAGCACAGAGAGAACAGCTTTCCAATAAATGTCTGTCATGCAAAACAGAAAGGATGCCAGTATTAGGAACACATAAAAATGTGCCTCAAAACAAACATGTACACAATGATGCTGCATTGGCAGACAAAAGAGTACAGGGAGTACAGTGCATGAAATTGCCTCTAAAGACAAAAGGTTAACAGCAGTGATACCTTTTTTGGTGGATGTCATTCTGTGACAATAGCCATCCCCTGTGGACAATAAAATCCTGTGATTTCATGCAAAAGTTCATACTAGAAATAGGATTTAAATAGGAGTGAAATATAAAATAAATTCAAAATTACTTATGGACAAGAATTTAAGATTAGAAACAAAAATCATGCAAATGAGAAATCATGAGGCCATATTAAAAGATTCACAGGTTTACCTGAAAAATGGTGGGGTCATCTTACATAGTTTCATATATATAGCAGTGAGGCATGCTGTCTGAGCCCATTATTTAGACTTTATGGTCACTGAAGAGAGGTAAACAATCCTACAGAATGGTTCACTTTACCCTAAAATATCACCAGTAAAATAAAAGGCCCTCTGGAAGAGACTGTCTTAGAATATGTACTTAATTTGAAACAACCATATGTAGGTGAGAAGAATCACATGTAACATGATCATGGTAGAAAAGAAAGGCAGGAGTTAAACAGTCGTTTATACTAAGTAGAATAAAGCAGAAAGGGTTAAAGGGACGCTCTCAACCATGAAAACAACTCCTTTATCTTCAGTGTCACAACTTCAAAGCAATGCATGCTTACTATGCATCTATTAGACACAAGTTTGGAGCAAAGAAAGGTTAGTAGGTGGGTTTCATTGGTGCATTTGTACTCATTAAAATAGCAGAGGATATTACAGTTTTTGCTACCACTAATTTTTTTTTTTTCATTTAAGGAGAGACAGAACCACAAAAAGAATCCAAGAATTTGGTGATACACATCTTTTGCCTCCTCCAACAGTTTCTGAAATAGCATTTTCATTTCCTTTTTCATAGTTCCTGTTAAACAAGCAAAACCTACAATAACTTTTTAACTGCACTCCCAGTGTATTTCAGAGATTTTTTTAATTTGGTGTGGCCAGTGCTAGAATAACACAGATACCTCTAGTGGATTTTTTTAAAGCACACTAAAAAAGAAGGGAAATCTTACCATCTCTTCGCACTCTGACCCTGCCAAATGCTATAGTTTGCACAGGAGTTTGGCTTAATCGCTAGACGTACAGAAATCTTGTTCATTCTTTATTATTAAAAATATTACTGCAACTATCCTTCATATACAGCCAACAATGGAAGATAGATCTATGGGAAGGCTGAGCGAAGGTAATCTTGGTTCCTCGGACTTCTGTATATTGCTTTTGAAACAGCCTCTTCTCCATGTATTCAGCGGCAAGAGTCTACCTTTACCTCTGACCTGTTACTTTTATTTTGCCCATTGCAGTAGCAAGATTCTTGAGGTACATTTTACAACATGCAGGTTTCCCCCTCTGAAATCAACACAAAAGATCACTGTTATTGTAACAGCTCTCCTTTTTGGAATCTGGACCTGATTCTTTAGGCTGGTACTTTGTGAAATAAAGTCATTCCAGTCATGGAGGGCCAGTAAGGAAAAGATAAGGATATGTCTGATTCATTGCTTTCCAATCTGACAAAGCTATACTACAAGCATTTTTTAACTGAAGATTACACCATTTCTAAAAATCTTTACACTTCTGGAAGATAAGAAGTATAATGGAAATCAGAGTGATGCTCTCTAGCTTGCCAGCCAAATTAGCCCCAATCCTGCAAATACTTCTGCAGAGGCTTAACTTTACAACCAGAAAAGCAGACCCCATTATGAGTCTGCTTGTTTTAGTAAAATTGAGCAAATGTCTAGTGATTGCACAGTTGCAGGGAAGGAGAGAGGCAGGATGAAAGCAAATCCTAAATTGGTTCAGTCCCCTTCACTGTGTAAGTTACAAATTGGATGGAGGAAGCTTTCATGTGCCATATGGTCTAATTTGCAACAGGATGAATATCATCAACACCTAGCAGAAGTCTTGTTTCTTCTACATATGTGAACTGGCACAAGATAACATTCTCTAAGGAACCCCTGACCTTTGGCCTTCTTATTAAAAAAATAAGTCAGGTACAACTGGAGAGCTCACATCTGGTTATGATTTACCATTCCTTTTCAAGACACAGCTGATATACAGAAAAGCCAACTGTCCTTTTGAACAAGGAACATCCTGCCTTTTCTAAGATAAAATTAAGAAACTGGTACAGAACGGGCTTGAGCATCACCTAGGGTTACTTTGAGCAGAACTGTGTGAATATCTAATATTTGGTAGTTTGTCGAAAGCTTTGAGTCCAGACCTTCTAACCACTTCCTACAAGCAAAGAAATCTGGAAAATTAAAGTCAAGATTCAGAAGTACTGTTAATGTTATGATGGTGGTACTAGCCTTTACAACAGAAGGACTAAGACATTAGTCTGAGTTACGCAGACCTTGGCTCAAATCCTTTTGTTGCATGGCTTGAAGCAAGAATTTGACACCATCTCCCTCAGCACTCCCCTCTGGAAGTTGAGGAAACTGTGCCCGTTGATGGATGAGAGAGAAAACAGTGATGGAAGGTCTGGAAACTGAGGAAGCATGAGACTGAACAAGTAGGTGGATTCAAAACTGGCAGGGCTGTCGGGCTGAAAGGTCAGTGTTTGGCTGGTGGGTACACCGCTAGCAAGCAGAGTATGGCAGGAGGTCAGTGCAAGGGCCCGTATTGTTCACTGTTTTCATCGATGACCATTCTCAGGAAATTTGCAGCTGACACTGAGCTGGGGGGAGCATCTGGCACGAGTTTCCAGGGGGTCCAGGGAGACCCCAAGAAGCTTGTGGACTGGGCTGGGAGAAACCTCAGTGCAAATACCTGCACTTTGGGCAGAATAATCCCATGTGCCAGGAGAGGCTGGGAAGCATCTGGCTGTGGAGCAGTCCTGCTGCCTGTACCCAGGTCTCCTGGAAATGTAGGACACTTTTTTTTTTTCTCCTGACATTGTGAGAGCAAGATTGTTACTCCTGCAAATTTTGTACTTTGGGGCAGTAACCTCAAAGGCTTGGGAAAGGTTTCATTCATTGCTGCAGAAATATAGATCAGTGTTAAGAAATATTTACTATAATCTATGCTTGTATAAAATGGGGAGTAGTGTGAAGAATCAGGAAAATTATTTTATCTTTGTTTATAGTGCTGATCCTGGAATACCGTGTACTGTTTTGAAACCTCTATGCAGAAAGAGAGTAAAGTGAAAAACAAGTAACCCAAAATGGTTATAATGCTTTACAGTGAGAAATTTAAAGAGCATAACCTCTTTATATACACAAAATGAGCATTTCATACATAAAATATCACCCTTGATGCTTTTACCATGGACTATCTAGTATAGAAAAACTTAAGAGGAACCAATGGCCAGAAAATTTGAGCTACTAGAAAAAAGGCACATGTGTTTAATAATGGTTGTAATGCCACCCAAATAAGTTACCAAGAGAAACGTGGGGTTCTCCATCCTCAAACTGAAATTGCCTGAAATGCTTTCCAGAGCTGAGCACAAGTTATTAGACTCAAAACTGGAGCTGCTGGATGCCACTCTATGAATGACATTAATCAGGAAATCAGGCTGGTGGTGTAATGACTTTACTAAACTATGACCCTACAATATTTTATTGGCCAAACTCTGCTATTCCTGTGGACATTCTTGCAGATTTCAATACCATTATTAATATTTATCAAAGCAACAGAGATAAATTACAAATTATGTTCTTCTCTTTACCCTTATGTATTGTCTCCAGATGTTGCAACAGAGAAGACAAAGTCATCATTTCATTTCATTTTCTGAGGAAGTGTTCTACCCGAGAGTGTCGATGAATCATAGTCTGTTAGGGTGGCCCCTGCAAGTCCACTTGAAAATATTCATGCGATTACTGTGGTTGCAATTTGCCTATTAGTGGTAGGATAAAAATAAGCTTCACAGCTGTCAAAATTTAGAAAGTCGTATGTGAAAATATAATTTTGAGGGGGTCAGAAAATGAGATCAATCAGTTAAACTGAGAACAAAAATAATATTTTTACTGACCAATTTATTTCTAACCCTGATGTCTCACATAAGTCTTTCACTAAGCTTTCCTTAAGTTTGACTGCTAAGGGAGCAAATGTGTTTTGTCATCTGGTTTTATTTTGAGGAAATTATGGCTCAATTTTAAGACATTCATAATAAATATCTTAAAGGAAAGTTTGAGGGAAAGGAACGTTAAATCATATTGCAAACAGCAATTCCAAGACGAAGTAATTATTAAAATTCTGATTATTAATATGTTGTATTTATTAAGACAAGAATGACACGTTACACTTGAGGGTACCAGCCTGTGGTTGGAGTTGTAAATTTATTTTTTAAAGCAGATGACATAGTATCTGTGATGCAAAGTGAGCTCTCATTCTGTTCTCAGAAAAAAATGTCTGAAGTAGCTCTGACTGCACAGACAATTACACTGGTACAAAAGTAATCTACCCTAGGTTTCACCTGGTTGCTGATTTATGAACTTGGGCAATGCAATGTTGCTTTAAAATAGAAATCCAAAATTTATGCAACTCATTCCACAAACTGCTAACCTCAAAGGCATCTTATTAAATGCACTGTGTTAATAATTTACTTAATTTTAATCGCTACTGTGAATTGCTGTTTGGGATGCAATTTGATTTTACTTTTCCTCAAATCTGCCTTTATAATGACTTAAAATTGAGCCATAACTCTTACCCCCAAATCACATGACAAAATATATTTGATCCTTTACTAATCAGTGTCTAAAGTTTTTCGTACAACATGAGCCAGAGCAGTTCTGCCAGGGACAAGTTTTGGCCTTCTGCATCTGCACCGTGTAATTCCCAGTGCAATCAGAATTTCTCCAGACTGATGCTGGTTTTAGGAAGGCAGAATAAGACTCACTTTACACAGTAGCTTTTATTCCATTGTGCATATCAGTGAATTTCAACTTTTTGGGAATTGTTGACCTTTCATAGGGAAATACAGATCCCTGGATAGTGAATTTAAATTATAATACCAGTAGGCTTGGGTTTTATAGTTGCATTTTGAAGACCTTTCAGAAGCAGTCAACAAATCCCCAGGGGATTTGTCCCCAGGGACACAGTGTGAAAACCAGTTTACCAAAGGCTATGCTTACAGGAAATAATTGCTAACCTACACTATGACCGATAGAGATCTCTCTTTCTCTGTTCTGCATGGCACAAAGCAACCTCAGCTTCAGCGCTCTCCTTTCCATTGCAGGAGTCATACTGGAAAAGCAGCACTCCCGATCCATCACAGAGCATAACTATACTTATAATTAAAAATACACGGAGGAGGGAGAAATCTGATTCCAGACAATTTCCAGTCTCTGAGCAGAACACATTTTAGAGCCTGTTTCCAAAACAGTGTGCTTCCTCTTCAGCGCAGGCATTGACTCATGCTAAGGAATGTATTCCATTACAGGCTTGCTGGCTTGCACCCTAACTTCATGTCGAACCAGTTAGTTGCTGTGGTGACAGTCACCAACAAACAGAAAAAAAATCATGAACTCTTTCAGGACTGCTCAGAGCAGTTTAATGCAGCATCCACACTTAAAACTTTAAAACTTTCTTGTTTTGCTCTCTTTTAAAAGGAGACTCAGCATGTAATATCGTCCTAAGGCCATCTGTATCTCATCCTGAGAAATTATTTCACACATCTTGTAATTTTTTGCAGCTATAGAGACTGTAGTCTATAGCCATTATTTCAAGCAAATATGGAGTTTATCTTCCTAGTAACAAACTGAACCACAGTTAAATTTGATGAAACCCCGCTGTCTTTTGGAGAGGTACGTGAAGACAGAACCTAAGCTGCTTGGTGCAGATAATGTTCATCTACTGTTGAAATCGGTTCAATAGGGGTGTTTGGAAAATAGGGTACAATAAATGTAACATTGTGTTGTTTTAAGAGAGAGGTACAAACTCCCTGAAAACTCACAGAAAATAAAGGTCATAACCAGCTTCATTATTGCTTTCATTTTCTAACTTATTAATAATTTCAAGAAAGGCATGGTGTGGCATGCAGTCTATGAAAAGTTGGAGTTTTCTCATTTTAGAGAGGAAAAAATGTTTTATGAGTGCCTATTTCAGTTTTGAGCTCAGTAATGCTTAGCTCTGCAGATGCAATCCAGTGACAATGAGACGGTTGTAAACCATGGTTCAGGTAACTGCAAGGATGCTGAGGTGTTATCTATCTGCTCTATGTGGAGGGAGATGGAACCTGGGGAAAAAGGAGGTTACTTAGGAGGAGATTCATATATTAGGAGGAGATTATTATTTTCTCTTCCCTCAGATTATTTTGTTCAGTTTGATCAATAAAGAACCAAGGGCAAGATCTCATTACAGGCAAGTTTGGCCTTTTTTTTCATTCAATCCCTCCACCATTTATAATGACTGCTAAAAATTGTGACTGCAGTTTTGTCCATTGCACAGCTATGAAAGAAGTGAGTTTCTCCTTTCAATACATTTTGTTTTAAAAGAGTGTTGTAGTTAAAGTTGATACTGAAAAACTCTTTCTAGCTGTGGAACTCCTGGGCCTCCTGAAAGTGTCAGGAGAACCCAAGCAGATTTTAACTCAAATCACATAACCACAGCCCAGCCCAGGCTGGAAGGGACCTTGAAAGATCATCTGGTCCAGCCTTTTGTGGGAAAGACAGCCTAGATGAGATAATCTAGCACCCTGTGCAATTGCATCTTGAAAACCTCCTTTGACCGGTACTCCACCATGTCCCTGGGGAGGTTGTTCCAGTGATTTATTATTCTCACTGTAAAAAATTTCTTTCTCAATTCAAGATAAAACCTCTGCAGGTACAACTTGTACCCCCATTGTTTTCTCCATGTATGTCCTTGTGAAGAGAGACCCTCTGTCCTCTTTCTAACTGGAAGATCAGTCTAAAACGGTGCAATTCCCTTATTGCATCCACCCAGTGCTGGAGGATTCAGAGACTCTTTGGTTGCTGGGTGCTTGCAGGAGCACCTCTGGAGGGGACTCTGGGTATCCCCACCAGAGCTGCCAGCGTCCTGTGCTCACCAAATGCTCAGGGGCTCACCTGAGTGTCCTGCCACATCATTGCCACCCCCACAGAGAAGATGGCAGAGGGCTCTTTCTGAGTGGGCTCAGCTCCATCTGCAAGGAGGGCATCTGGAATTAGTGGGCCATCTGAGCTCAGCCGGAGGTCAGACAGCATGCAAAGGCACGGACATGAGGTACCGTCATGCCGGTGGCCACTGAGAGTTAGAGGGTGCCTGGGCTCAACTGGCCTCAGAGGAGGGTGGCTGGGGCGGCGTGTGCAGGCACATTTATGCATATGCATAGATCTAGCATTCTGCATGCATGTTGTTGTTCTCCTCTACAGATGTTATAATGGCCTAACCATCAGCTCCGGCTGCTGCGGACGACTGCGCCTGTACAAATCTATGTGGAAAAAACAGGCTTGCTATGGTGTGATGTGAGTTGGAGATTTTGGCTCAGCCGTTACACATGTGGATATATGTGCCTGTAAGTACATGTATTTGTATGCATGTGTGTGTCTGTATGTTTCATTAATACATGCTGTATTATTATTATAGTTAGGTAATTCTCATCCCATTACTTTTATTGCTATATTTGTTAATTTACCATGCATCCTCAAGAGACTTTATTAACATTGGCAGGATAAGCCTGACGGTTGTTGTGATGTCTAGACAAAAGGAATAAAGACGCAGCAGAAATACTTACTCAATGTTTCCCTTCTGTGGGAAGTTTCTGTCTCAGTCTTACAAGCCTTTTAATGTAACTTTATTCAGGATTTAATGTAATAACCAATGCCTCCTGTAATGGAATAACTGTAAGCATTTTACATGTATTTACAGTTGGCTGGGCAGACTCTCCCGGCCTAATACCAGAGCCGATTTAATGTTGTGGGTTTTAAATTAAACCAGGAATGTTAAGCCTCTAGGACTGTCACTGCAAATAAAAAAAGTCACATCAGTTAGACTGTTACTATGGAAATGCTGCACTATTTTGAAAAGAAGATAAGGTAAGTCCAGTCTTTGAACAGGAGCAGGCAGAAAAAGGAAAAAACAAAAACTTGGGTTATCTCTGCGTGGGAACCTTAATCCAGGGAAGATCCAGGGACACACAGATTCTAGGTCAGAGAGGGCCATTATGATAAAAATCTTGAGTTCCTACCAAACCACCAGACAAAACATCCTGCTGCATCCTCCTTATCCTCATAATTGCTGCAGCAGGAGAATTAATGGGAGGAGGTGCTGACAGCTCTCTTTCCAAACTTATGACTTGATTTTTCTCTCACATCTTCCAAGTTATTTATATTAAGGTGTCTTCTACAAAAAGGATCTGAGATTTGTGAATGAAAGCCAGATAAATCAGAAGATTGTAATGAGAAAAAGTCAGGAGAAAAGAGGAATGGAAGATAAAAGAGTAGTTCAGACAGAATAGGAAGGATCTGATAGAGTGAGGAAGTCCAGAAGAATGTGAGATGGAAAAGGGATATATCAGAAGATAAAGAGGTTTTGAAAAATTTCCATACTTGTGAAGATTCAGCTGAGTGAAATTGGTCTGAGTCTCTAATAAATAACTTTGTCAGAATATTCACTGTTCTTTCAGACTAACTAGTCTCTCCTCCCTGGGGCTGTTCAGGAGGAGTTTTGGTAGAACAGCTTAATTAAAATTAAAGACAAAACCCAAGAAAATCCCCACACATTTCCAGCAAAATCTGTTCCTTGCTACTGCTATCCCTTCTCTTCTTTCTGGAGTGAAGCCACCTGCTTCATCTCTCTCCGTTCACTGTTCATCCTGCTTGGAAGATCCCACATTGCATTTTGGGACGCTTCAATCTCTGCTGTGTCACAGCCTGGCTCTCTGCCTGCACACTGACGGGCTTTTTGGCAACGTCCTGTTGCTTCCACCCCATAGGTTCCTCTGCTAACACCATGAGCAGATGGGCCTAGCCTGTTAGTCTAACTGCTAACCCTTCCTCCACTGATTGATTACTTATCTTAAAATGTGAGGATAATGAGGGAAAAATAAGTGTTTCTTCGCTTTGGAGATCCGCTCATCATCTCTGTCTTTTCCAGCAGAGAAAAGAATGTAGTCAAAACCAGAAAGAGGAGGAATTTAGATGACTGAATACTGAAGTTTTATTGTCCAGGTCTTTTGGTATAGAAAGCATAAAAAAGAGTGATATAAAACTAATCAAAAGAAATACAGAAGAAAAGAATGAAACTGAGGTGGAGACCTTGGAGAAAGATGCCCTGTTTACATATGCTATATTGCTAAAAAATTTTAAAGATGCATTTTGTTCTGAAAGCTAGAAACTTTTGCCAAAAAAATAAAACTCCAGCATGACCCAGATTATGAAAAGGCTTTCCCCTGGCCTTACTAGAAAAGGCAGTCGATAGCGGTTTGGAGGCTGTTTGACAGCCGGGAGCATGGGGCTTAAAATGATATATTTTTTCTGGACTTGATTTTGAAGTTCGAGGCTACATTGTCATGTCAGCAAACCACAGAATGCATGTAATCCAAAACAAAGCCGCTAACCAATTTACAAATGCAGCTAAATACAGATTTGTTCAGAATGCCTGTGTATACCGGGGTTAACTGTAGCCAAAGTCTTTATCAAAGAGACACTAAATTCTCCAAGATTTCTGTATAAATTCTCAAAACACATGCATGTGTCAATATGTATTTGTTGCATACATTTTTCTTAAATGCATGAAATTAGGAAAAGAAAGGCATACAAAAGCAAATAGAGACGCTTGAATGTCTTCATAGCCAATTAATTTAGATTTAGTTATCATATTTCCATGTCTGATTCTTGCACCAATGTTGAAAACTGATATAATGTAAATGCTATGGTAAATTTTGAGAGCCTGAGATAATAACATGGATAAAATCTTCCACTAACTGTTTCTCATGTGGTCATCTTATTTGTACAGGTACATTTTTCAGCAGAATTCATTCAAGATGTTTGCAGACTCAAGATGGCAATATATAATCTAGTTGACTGGAGGTATTATATTCATGATGGCAAACAATAAATATACTTACCTTTGTAAAGGTATCTACTTGGGTTATTACAAGAGCAACTGCCTCCATGGGGCACTTTTCATGCAGAATCAACTGTGTAAAAGTGAAGACTCTTGGGGAGGGACTAGAAAGAAAAGTTTTGATTCCTAAGAACAATTTTGACTAAATAATTTTATTCTTGAGGGATGACGTAGTAGGTCTCTCCCTCTGCTTTATAGAAAGGTAAAAAATTTAACCAAAAACATAGGTCTATAATACTTTATAGCATTCATAAATAGAACAAGATCGCTGTGTTCTTATTTAGTATTTTCCTCTCCTGGCAAGTGCTCTAGAAAAGTAGTATGGTCTTTGCATCATTCTTGGATGGTAGCCAAATGAAAAAAGTAGGTAAACCTAAAAACTGAAAGTAGCCAGTATAGTCTTCACGCAAATGCTGGCCGGAGGCACCTGTCTATAGCTGTTCTTTGCCCTGTTCTCTGAGCAAATCAATCCAACCTTCCCTAGTACCTGAACGCTTCAGGTTTTGTGTACTAACATACTTCTGCTTTACAGATTGATTTTCTTCTTGGCTTCCTTAGCCAAAGTGAAGTCTGGAATTTTCCTGGACTGCTCCAATCCTGAAAAAGTGCTATTAAAAGATTTAGTACAGTTAAGGGACAAATAAATTAGTGCTAAATATGTAGTGAAGTCAGCTAAAACACTGCTAATATTTTCTATAGGTCTTGAGTAACATTTAAGAATCTCTTGTCACTGCTTTTGAATTTAAGTTCCCGAGGCAACTCCCTGCTGTCATACAGAGGGTATCCAAAAGATGATTCTTCCTACAGTCTAGCTTACTCTGCAAGAAACAAGCTCACTATCAATTTCCAGGGGTATTCTGAGAAATCAGAAGTGTGTATAGGATTGAAATAAATATTTCTGTTTAGATTCTGCATAAAGCACTCTAATACCCGAAACTTAAAGAGTATTAAAAATACTGCTTTTTATTGACTGATTCAGTTTCTCAGTAGATGTGGGGGTAGGTGGCATGCTGCCTCTGTTTTCCTGGAAAGCAGAATGCAAGGACCCTCTCCAATGTGTTGTTTACACATAACTCTACTTGGCAGAGGTTTGCTGCACTCAGTAGCTGAGGGGGAACTGGTGACCACTGTGTTACCAGCACTGTTTAACGCAACAGCTGCCTCCTAAGAAAGCTCAGTTACACACTCTTTCCTGTTCTAAGCCAACAATAATGAAACTAATTAACAGTGTTTACATAAGCAAAATTTTTAATTCAGATGGGCAATTAACATTCAATTAGTTTCTCTTTCAACCAGTGCAATTCAGAACTGTTGTCTAATCAGCAGGTCTCCCCAAAGATAACCGTGCTCCTGTTGTTGGTAAGTCTGTTCGTCTGATTGTATCACCTGCCAGCTCTTGTTGCCCCGGTAGATTCAGGAGCAGCAGCCACCCTGTGCTTATCTCCTGCACTTTTGGGACATGAAGAAGATGCCTACAACTGTAGCTTGTATGTAGCTACATGTCATGATACAGCTGCTGTTTGGAACAATTTTTCCATCAGAGTTGTTTTGTTTTGTTTTATTTGTCTTCTAAACACCAGGCAGCCCGACTAAATAAGACATCAGCCACTGGCTGTTCTCTGTTAGAAGAAGTTGGGCAAATAACTCAAACTTTGCTGCCTTTTCCCCCTAGCAATACACAGGATTGTCTCTGTAACCTGTGGATACAGAGGTTATTTTATCAATTACGAGTGTCTGGATTGTAAATTAAACATAGAACTAATAGAAAATTGGTGCTGTATGGCACATTAGACAAATTCTGTGAAGTATGCTCTGTTGGGGCCATACACCATTTTGATTTTCAGTTCTCAGTTGAACTAGCCTTCTAAAGTGACAGCATATGCTTTCTCGGTGTCATTCTGTCATTTAATAGTGCTAAATATACATCAGTGTCCTGAGCTCCTTCACCTGATTCCTCCCTTTTTTTAACATACCAGAAGCTGTTCACAATGTCACTGCTCCTATGAATCCTAACATACAGACATGTGGATATAAATATAGATGTACACATCGAATTGACTGTTCTTAGCTATGGTTTTTTTTCAAAAACACAGTTGTGGGTGTTTTAATCTTGCAGCAATGAGTCATCACCACCGTGGTGCTTTTAACTGGGATTCCGTTTAAAAGCTAGCACGGACTGTTCCTTCTCTGTCTGACGAGCTTGTGAAGATACTGTGCTAGCATCTTGTTCTGCTAATGTGCTGTTACTTGCTGCTGTGTTTCATCCTCAGCAGTGGTGCTGGCGCTCACAGTCTACATTTCGTCAGGCAAGATTTTTTTTTCATTGCTAGCTTTTTAAAACTGATTATCAGGTGTCATATAGTCAAGCTCCAAAATGTGCTTTAGTCTATCTTCACCAATGCCCTGAAAGGTGTTTCTATAAACGCCAGTTTTCTAACACTAATACTGTGCTCGGTTGACAGACATTTGTAATAGAAAAAAAACAAATCTGTAACTATGGGGTACAGAGACAGTGTGTTTTTTTGTTGAGGGAGAAAGGTGCATGACGTTGAGGTATTTAATGCTGTGGCATGCATTTTATGCACATGACATCCACTAGCCTTCCCATAAGTAATATGTAAAAATTTTTACATGCATGAATTATGTTTCAAGTTGTCTGTTCTTGTACAAACCACTAGAATTCATTATTACAGTTTCTCTCATATCGTCTATCAACTTAGTAACCCCTCACTTTCTCAAGCACATTTACATTATATGTATCCTTTATTTAGTAGTCATCATTGCATACTGGTACTTCCAAGCTGCTTGTTCAGGTAGTTTAACTAGGCGACTGTTTCCCTTTAAACAGTAAATTCCATTACAGAAGATCATCTATTTATCTTCTCTTCAAACTTCTTTCTGATTTTATTGTAAAATAAAAAAAAAAATCAAATAAAAGGATGCCAAGTGTTGGGGCTTTCAAATATTAAATAATTGTGAAAGTTGGCAACACTCTGGAATAAGAAGTTTGTAGTACATCATCCTTCTATATTCCCTAACCTGTGATTTCAGACATTTCTGTTTTAGATTACTAACTCCTTAATTCTGTAGGGAAGTGAAATATTCCCTGACAAATTTTGTTTTTCTGAAAGCAAACTGTTGCTATAGCAATATCTGATGTCTCAAATTTAACTACAATAGAAGCTAAAGGAGAGCAAGATATTTTAGAACATAAATCATCCCTGTAAAATCACTGAACATGCTGTTTAAGAAATAAAAGAAGCTGAAATTATATTTAATTGGAAACTTTCCTGTTACTGAAAATCCTCTTTCTTTAGTGGAATCTACCAGCTCGTGTTTTCTATTTAAAAATATTTGCATCTCTCTTCCAGGGGCAAAGTATATATATTTTCTTTAACTGTATTCTTAGGAGGTTGTAGTGAGGTGGGGGTTGGTCTCTTCTCCCAAGTAACTAGTGATAGGATGAGAGGAAGTGGCCTCAAGCTGCACCAGGGGACGTTTAGACTGGATATCAGGAAACATTTTTTTGAAAGAGTGGTCAAGCATTGGAACAAGCTGCCCAGGGAAGTGGTGGAGTCACCATCACTGGAGGTGTTCAAAAAACATGTAGATGTGGCAATTTGGGACATGGTTTAGTGGGCATGGTGGTGTTGGGCTGATGGTTGGACTTCATGATCTTGAAGGTCCTTTCCAACCTTAATGATTCTGTGATTCTATGATATGTGTCACTTAGCAGATGAGCTTGGCCTTGGAGTACACAAGGAAGCCACTGGCCTTGGTTTGTCTTGCCTAGATCATTTCTTCTGGATACTCTGGGACAGCTGCCCCACAAGGGAAGACTAATGGAAGGGAAAGAAGTGTGTTAGTCTGAAGGTGGCACTTGGTTCCCACCTGGTGGCTGGGGACTCCTGCTCAGACAGCAGTTCCTGTTGTCTCATAAACCTGATAGAAAGTCCCCTGGTATCAGCCTAATGCTGGGGGGGAGAGAGAGATTGGCCAATACTTATAAGTGAGTTGTTTTTTTCTCCACAAAGATGTTTGGCCAGGTGAAAAGAAATCCATTTGCAGAAAAAAACATTATTTCTTTTGTGACTGGATATAGAATTGCAAATATTTGCCTTCATCTGGTAATCCAGCCTACAGCTGCCCCTGGCCTGATGGGAGCCTCCCAACTCAATCTCCCAACCTTCTGGTTAAGTCACACTTGCACTGGATTGAAATATTCACAACGTTTGAAAACATCCACATAAAGGTCCATATAAACTGTGTAATGGAGCATGGACGTTGGACATTCTCAGGCTAGCAGCAACCCAGTCAGCTTTAGGACCAAGGGCAGTATTGTGTCAGTGTGGACTCTGCTTAGGTTAATTAGCTGTGCTAAGAAGTAGGGCTAATTTAGCTCAGGGGCAGTGTTGCAAGCTATAGAGCTTTACGGAGCATGTGGTGCCACATGGCTACATTAGAACTGCTGGGAGCTAGTTCAGAGGTTTTTGCTCCATACTATATGGCACAGCGTAGACATCATCCTTCAGTCCCAAAGAGTGTGTAGTAATGTGTAGTGATACCATGAAGTAATGGGCCAAGTCATTTGTATAGCTTCACACCCCTCAATCTCAGAGCTGGGTTTTGTAACAATTATATTAAATGTTACTCTACAAAGAAGCATTGTCTGTGCGAGGAGCAAGGTGTTAACTCAGCACCATGGCAGACTCTAGTCAAGGGTCAACAGTTGTTTTCTTCACTTTTCATTTCCAACAAAGAGGTAAAGAAGAGTGCAAGTGGCCTCCATCTTACACAGGAGCTGGCTGAAGTCTGCATGTTAGTCCATCTGGCCAGGGCAGTGTATCCATAAGGAGTCTAAGAAAATTCTTAGACTGAAGAATTAGACATCACATTCAAAACAAGCTGTATTTTCAGTTTTCATAATCCTAATATTAATATAATGAACGACAACAATTAAAACATTTTTCTTCAACTAGTAGCCTAACTTAAGCACAGACCACTATCAAAAGTAAGTGACTACTTCCCACGTTTGTATAGCACAGGGAATAACTGAAGCTACTATAGAGGTGCCACAGAGAGTCATAAGAACGATACTGTGAAGTAAGTCTTTACTTTAATGACAACAACTGTAAATATTTATCCAAATATAAAAGACAAAGTCGTGAACATCTGGGCTGGGAGGCACCGCTGTGGTCCATCCTCCTCTCATTGTGTCAGCTATTCTTAAACTATTCCTAAGAGACTACTTTGAATGTATTTGTTCATAATGGAAATTTTTATATGGCATGTGTGGGCTTCCTATGCAGTTCTTATTTCCAGTCCCATTCTTAGTTTACCAAATAATTTGTTTCCACAAGTTCATACTATTCTGTGTGTTTTTCACATAAATACAATTAAAATAGACTTGCCAAGGAAGCAAGTAATGACTATAGTTAAAACAGCCTGAAGTGCTTATTAGTGTTCAGTTCAGGTGCTGAAGTGGGCAAAGCCTTGTTCAGGAGAATTTTTCTTGCCTGAATCTCAAACTGGATTGCTTAAACGCAGCTGTTCCTATGGCATACCAGAAATGGTGTCTGTCTTTATGTAGATCCATATGGATAATGCTAAATAGAGCTCAAATGGTTACAGGAAGAAGCTACTGTTTGAATAAAACCCACCGTTTTGATTAATGTGCTTCAGCACATTCACAAAAATTGGCAAAATTAATGAGTTCCTTGGAAACATCTGTGGTTTCTTACAAACTGGAAATTTGTAACACATATCAATATTTTGAAGATAGCTGGCAAAATATTTCATGTGTCTTTATATTTTATAATATGAATTATTATTTTTAATATGATGCTATTTTTAACTTTTTTTCTTCTAAAGCTATTATAAGGAATACACTCAGACACTAGCAACAGCACAATACAATTCAAATGACCATGTTAAAATACTGAAATCCATTAATAACGAAGGAAAGTGGCTTACAAAAAGCCTTCAGTCTCAGGATGGGTGTGCCTGGACTCTGAGGTAGCCATATTGTTGTGCAAGGGGAACAAGAACAAGTTCATAAGGAATCCTCTCTGAAGATGGATTCCAAATCTGATATCCATACAGTGATGCTCAGGCCTTGGTTAGTGCCTTGGAGCTGGCGTCATCCATGTCAGTGGTGCCACCAAGCTAGAGTGAGGCTGCCCCAAGGACATGGGGTTGGGGCCAAGGCACAGAAAGATGGGGAAGGAGGCCCAAACTGGCCGGTGTGAAAGAAACCCTTGCTACCCTGCTCTCCAAGAGGCATGGGGTAGAGGTTGGAGTATCTCAGCAATTGGGAGACAACCCTCCTCCCAGCTTGTTCCCAGCAGGAGCTGCTGAGTGAGGCAGGACCTGGTCTGGCAGCAGAGTGAAGCGGACTGTCAGCCATGTTAGGTGATGGCTAGCTGTGCCTGCGCCTCAGCACTGGCTGAAAAACTGCCTTCACCCTCTGCAGGGCCCTCTAGATACCCAGGAGCAAGATTTTTTACTTTTGTTCCACCAAGCACAGGGTCATCCCTTTTTCTCCGTCAGAAGATAGGAAAAGGAGACCTAAATAAATGTGCTGCTGCTGTTGGCTGCCACCTAACCCTGGAGTTTTCTGTATGATTGCTCAAAAGGGGCCTTCATTTTCTGCTATGGCTGTAAGGAAAGCAGCAGTCTGCTGCCACATTATGTCCTCTTTACTCCAAGACCCTGGCTGTTTTACCCTTTGGTGTGTTTCTTAGTATTCACAGTATTTTCAGCTATCCCATACTAAGCTTACCTTCCTCTCCGTTTCCATTGCCAAGTGAAGGTGGTTTCCAAGGGTGTTGCTTCACAGCTGCTGCTCTTCCCAAGACTGAACATTTGTACTCGTTTAGAGGAAAGGAAGATTACTTTTTTCTGTGTCCTTTTGCATTGCCTTGCTCTAGCTAACGAGAGGTAGAGAGGCCCGGCTGCGGCGTGGACGCTGTGCTGGCTGGCTGCCATTTTGCGCCAGGCGGCCGCGCTCTGGCTCTGCCCCCCGCCACCTCCCCAGCAGCCGCTCCCAGCGGCGGGGCGGCGGGGGTGAGGCCCTTCGCTGTCCTGGCCACCATGCCGCTCGCTTGCGGGGCGTCTTTGTGTCCGAGTGTAAAATTAACTCCTGCCTCCGTGTGCTCAGGGCCTGCTTCAAAGCCCTTTGAAATCGGTGGGGATTTTTCTACCCACTTCAAAGGGCTCTGGCTCGTGAGCGTACAGCACAGGGTGCACCAGTTAATTTTTAAACTCCCATTACCTGAAAACTTCTTGTAAAGTGTACCGGAGCGTAGGGCTGGGGACGAGCTTGCTGAAACACTTGACAAGGCACACCTGAACAACCGGGATTAAGAATTTCTTTCTTTACTATTTATCCTTTTACGCCACGCACATGCCTTTTAATCACTCCTTGTAATCATTTACCTGTGTTTTCTACTGTCCTGCACATCTAGTGCTTGGTCGTTCCCCGTGTGACAGCCCGCCCAGCGACGCGCGGGGCCCCGCGAGGTTGTGAAGCATGCAGGACTTTCCTGAGCTGACCTCACATTTCCGAGCAGCCCCGAGGTTTAGAAACCCCTGCCATGTTTGGGTCCAGCCCGTACCACCTCATGGGCGGCTCTGTAGGAAGCTGCTGCCGCCGAGGGCAGCCCGCAGGCAGCGTGCTCTCTCGACAGGGGTGCTGGGTGGCCATCCCTGCCTCCTTGCCTCCTCCGGGGCATGGCCCCCAAGCCATCTCCCCCACCACCACTTGGGATGCTTACCGTCACAGGATGGTTACCAGCAGGATGAGGAGAAGTTATTCACTGGTTTGTAAAGGCTGCGATTATCTTTGGCTCTGGTTTGTGAGGTGTGCAAAGATATGGTGTGAGATCTAAAAAAAAAAAAAAAAAAAAATTCCAACCAAAAAAACCCAGAAGAAAACACATTCCCTTTATTTACTTTCCCAGGAGAACTTCATGTCTTTGTTTCATCCAAAGTCCTCTCCATCTCCCGTTTTACATCCCAGCTCCAAGAGTAATAAAATAAAATTTAAAAAAAGAATTTGCAAAGTAGTTTTTAAAGTAGTGAAGGTAAGCAAAGAAAATTTTATTTACATTTTATTTATTATTAAAATGAATAAACAAACATACCTCTGAACTGACTTGTAGATTTGTCTCGCAAAGGAAACAGTGGAAATTTGCTTGAATAATTTAAAACTAGACTGGACAAAGCACTTAATAACATATGGCAGAAAAGAAGCCTGCCTTGGCAGGAGATGGAGTGGATGACTTAATAGGTCTTTTCCCTCTCTAGACTGTATTATTTTATGGTTTGTTACTGTAGATGACTCAATGCTAACAATGCTTAGTTTATTTTCTTACAACTGCTTGCCACAGGACAGTGTATGTCTGTGTCATTTTACCTTATTAATTATCCTCAGTTACCAGAAAGGCACTGGAAGTGTTAGGCAGTGTTTATACATGAAATATTGTGTGTCTCTATTTTAGGGCTGCATACGTGAGAAGAATGGCAAAGCCATCCGCCAACTCCATAGATCATCCTAAAAAGGCATGAAATATGTCACACATCACTATCATGCTTTTTGCATCATCTTAAGTCACAGCAAAACTCTTTGTGGAGTATTTTCAAAAGCCTTGAAATCGGTTTTGTATCACTAAACATAAAGCTCACTTTGCTTTAGTTACCACAGTTTAATGCTGCAGAGCTCTCTGAGAGAGGGGAAAATACAGGCTCTGTGGCTTCTGAAGTGGACCCTAGGTAAAATACTGTATTCACTTTAGAAGTGTTCATAAATGACATTAAAAGCGACCGGCCCCTACTGTTCTATCTTATTTGGCCATAAGGGGACTTCACACCTCCTTACGTGAAACGCACTGAGAAGCATGTGGGCAGAGATACTCCATCACAGGTTTAGGAAGTGTTTATTGGACATTGTGTAAGTAAGGTAAGAAGGTAAATTACTGGAGAAAGACCAGACATAAACCAAGAACTACACAGCTATGACTCATCATGAAATCTGTATTAAGAGGACAGACAAACAGTGATCAGATGAACACAAATTACTTAAATATAGGAGAGCTTTCCTTGGTTCAGGGGGTGGACTAGATGGACTTTGAGACCCTTATAGAAAAGAAGAAAAAAAGACTCAGTTTAGAGAGAAGGAGACAGGAGACACGATTTAGAAGTCTCTAAATATAGAAAAAAGTATATAGCATATTCTACACATTTCTTCTATGTAAGAGCAACAGACTTGCAGAAAGGGAAGCATAAGTTAGACACATGGAAAATCTTTCTCATAGTAAGAATACTGAAGAACTGGAATATTTTGCTTGGATTGTATGAAATACTTCAATGGATGTCAGACAAATATCCATTTAGAATTATTTAGGTGCATTTGATAATACTTCAGGCCAAAGGACACCAGATGATTTCTTTATGTTCCTTTCAGCGCTGCTGTTTATGAATTTGTGAATCAAAGGAGAAAGCATGTGTGGGGAGAAAAATCCTGAGATGATACTGACAAAAAAGCTTATGAGACTGCCGTGGAAAAGACATGCATGCAGTTATTTATAATATTGTCTAATTTGTATATTTGTCATGCTATGTAAAAAAGACAGAAATTGTCTTTTTGGAACCATTACAAAATCTTTCACTTGTCATGTTGGCATTGTAATCCAGAACACCTACAAGTTGGGAGTGCCAGAAAGGTGCATTTACAGAGATACTGAGAAGCATGTGGTAGTCCTAGCCTGAGCATCCAAATGCTCCTGGAGCGTGTAATTTAATTTCTGTGAAGGGGTAATAGACAGGGCTGTGCTTAGCAGAGGAATGAAGATGCCAGCAAAGAAGAGGTGTTGTTAACTTCCTAGTTTTTGCCTGTTGAAAAGAATACTTTCCCTATATTTCCCAAACTCTCTTCTTTGCAACACCAGGAAGAGTTTTTGTCAGTGTTTTTTGACCATGTTAATGTATATTGGCCTGTGGCGGTGGGCACATTCCACATACAAATGGTCTAAACCATTCCATTTTAATATCTGGGTTACCACACAGAAAAGTTCTCTTAGCCTCTTGGTTGTTTCTGCTCCATAAACCTTTAATACAGCTCTAGGCTATCTGAGTTTCACATCTGCAAAAGCCTGTAATAGGCTGAAAAGAATTAGTACCAGACGTGTCATGGATCTCTACCTCATTCATCCATATTTTCAGAAGATCCAAATGGAAATGCAATACCACCTACAACGGGGAAGCAAAATACTAGTTATACCTATAGATGATAAATCTGATTCTACCATTACTAAAGAGCTGTTTGGAGTTTCTTTTTTAAGTTTATATCCCATTTTGATAATAATCAACATAAAGTACTCTGTTGTGGTGAGAACATGGGCTTTTGGGGGTTGTTTTTTACTCCTTCCTTATGCACTGAAAAATTAGCTTTTTTTTTTTCCTCCTTTCCTTACATGGGATTTATGTCTTCCCTGCTTTATTGCTCTCCTCTTGGTTCCCTGTGTTCTCTCACTGGAAAGCATACCATAAATAACTCAATACAAGCTACTCCCTTATCAGAGCTGCCACCCTTTACCAATACCAACAAGCACAATTTCCATAGTGATGAACTCCATAAAACGAAGCAGAAAACACCCCCCATAATGCTGTCCATTCTCCGCTGCACCAAAAGTCTCTACGTCATTCTTCCCCACAGCTCTGCTAGGATTTTTTCAAGAGCTGCTTTTACTAGACAAGGATGAGATATTTGGAGAGTTCCTTGGGCAAAATAAAACAGTTGGTAGCACAAACAACTTGGAACGGTGTCATTCTTATTTTCCAGATCTCTTCTTTTTCCCCTACACCCACTAAAGTCATTGCAATACTAGTCTTTCATAAAGCTGTGCTCCACAAAATAGTTTGGATGTTCATATTCCAGTCCCAGTTGAAGACCTATTTATAGCAGAAAATTTAACTGGGATTTTCTGGAATTATATGTTCACACCCACCCTTCTGTTTGTTTTTTCTTTTTTTCTACTGTAAGAAATTACACTGTACCAAAGTTGTTGAGATGTGCAAAGTATATCTCCAGAGAGATCTCTGGCGTTGCAGAGGGGAGTGGGTGATGGAAGAGATGAAACTCCTCAGAAGCAGGTGACCCTTCTTAGCTGTACATCAGAAATCCCCACATGGCCAAGAACTACATGCACTGCAGAAACACGAGGGGAAAGGAGGCTTTGAGCATGAGCCACAAGCAGAAGTTGCCCATGGCTCCTGGGAATAGCAGCAACCCAGCGTGGGTGGGTGCCAGGGGCAGCGTGCCACTGGGTCGTGGGTGGAAGACCCAGGATACCATCCCACAGCCTCTGATGGTTTTCTCCTGGAGCTGGGGATTTGGCTAACTTAGTGCTAACACAATAAGGTGATGTGGGTATAACCTGTGGTCTGCATTTGAGCTGCTTGCAACAGCTTGATGACATCTGATTTGGGCTGTTAACAAGCCTCTGATCTCCTCTTTTAAACCTAAGGTAACAGGAGGGGCTTAACAGCAAAAATTGTCCTGGGCGTACCTTTTCATTTACAAGTTTGAACAAGTCACTTTGGCTGCTCTGGTTTTAGTGAGAGTAAGGAACACCCAAACATAGCCTCTTAAAAAAAATAAATAAACCAATCCATGCTTCAAAACAAAATAAATCAAATCAAAACTAAGGCAGAAGTTGGATAATTCTTAAAGTTGGCAGGCACATGCTACTGACTGAAAAGGGTGTGCATCACTTGGCTTCAGGGTGAAAAAAACCCTCAACAACATTTAAATAACATTTAAAGTACAAATTATGAGAGATTTGAAAAATCATTTCTAGGCTTGCTGCAGGGCATGTGCTGAGATTTCTAGCAGGGTCTAATGGAACTGCACCCCTTGTTATCACACATGGTGTAGTCTGGATGAGTCTTGGAGAGATGCTATTGCAATTATTGGCCTTTTGCTGAAGCAATTAGTATGAGGGAGACAATAACTGTCTGACTGGAAGCACCAACCAAATTCTTAACAAAGCAAACAACTCAAGAAACAGAACAGTCTGCAATCCTCCCTGTAATCTGAAGGGAGAAGAGGTGAAAACTGGAGAGGTGAAACAAGAATGAAAGATTGACACAGAAAGGGAGACTTTAAAAATACTTTAAGGTTGCAGGCCTGGGAACTTAAATTCAACACTCTGCCTGACAGTAAAAGTTCTGAAGTCAAGGCACATACTTATTTTATAATTATAATTGTTCTCAATTCTACTGTAGTTAAACTTCCTGTATTTGACAGCCAAGAAGTACTTGTCTCCAACTATGCCAGTGACCACCTCTGAGTGCTGGCCCAGGAATATTTCTCAGTTGGTAGTTCTGAAGGTGTCCCAGATCCACACAAAAATTCTATGTCACTGTGAGCTGTGGGACTATACCTGGGATTCTCTCTCAAGGCACCTTGATGTCCACACAGAGAAATCCCAGTATGTGTATCAGAGGAGAACAATTGCACTATGTATTCCCAGTACAGATAATTTGAGCAATTCAGGTGTATTGCTGTGGTTAAGGACCACATCATCCCTTTTTTTCCCTAACACTCCTCTCCAGTTCCACAGGTATCAACCACCTTCTTAAACAAGTTAAACTTGTACCAAACCTTGAAGGTACCTGCTCTTTCAGGGTAGAAGAAAGGCTGGTGTGGCCAAAAGCACTTTTCCCCAAGTATCTCTATTAGTGTCTTGAAAAATATGACTTCTCCCTCCAAAAGTTGCCTCAAAACATTTCCATCTTCAGCAAGTCAAGGGTCATTGAAGTTTCAGCTGTCTCAACACAAAGTGTTGCCACGTATCAGACATACAGAAATGAAAAGATGCGCAATAAAACGACGAGATGAAATGCAAAAAAAAAAAAATTATTTTATTTGTAAAGATTGGGGTCCTAGAGCTTTGAAATATTATAATTTTAGTATTGTATTCACGCTCTTAACCCCATCTCCTCTTCCAGTTAAGCTAAGATTTTAATTTTGGTTAGACTGTGCTTTCTTTCAT
The DNA here is from genome assembly GCF_964289735.1 of Phaethon aethereus. Lineage (NCBI taxonomy): Eukaryota > Metazoa > Chordata > Aves > Phaethontiformes > Phaethontidae > Phaethon > Phaethon aethereus. The sequence continues at coordinate 134,307,572 of NC_138575.1, forward strand.
ACAGATACAAAGTACCTACTTCCCATACCTTCGATCTCGCACAAAGGCTGGCCACAATCTTGGACTTTTGCACAGCAAACATTTATACATGAGTTTAACTTCATGCTCTTCAGTTACATTTCACTCCTAGTATTTTGGCTGTGTAAGAAATGTTGTATAATACTATCTCCTCGAAAGGTATGACATATACAGCTAATATTCCTTTGGATACTTTTAAATTACTCTCTTTAGACATAAATTTATACATGTTTCTTATGTTTAGAAGCATGTGTGAAAGAAAGGCACCAGGGCAAAAATCTCCTTAATATAATAAAGTATTTCACCAAGTGTTATATAGTGATCAAGCTTTCCAGGAATACAGGATGCATCTATCTTCACTTCACATCATTGCCACATACCTGCAGCTTCCAAAGGATACTAAATGAATATTGGCAATAGGCATTGTTTTCCAACTTTTTATTTCCTAGATATGTTTCAACACAATCAATTTTGGAATACAAGTCCATTTACTTCTTGTTAACTAGAAGGCACTAGCACTGACATTTGACCAGATACAAGATATTAATTCAGATAAAACGCTTTACTTGGGTTTAAGTTGATTAACTAATTAATTAATTACAAGAAAGACATAGTTTGTTCCAGATAAACTAATGCTAATACTTCCAGGTCCAATGTTCTTCTAAGTGGTATAGCATCGAATGCCTTGGTAGCTTACTCTGATACCTGTGGGGCCATTTTAGACTTGATTTTGTGGACGGTGCTATGTTCATCCACAAGCTACAAAAACAATTACCTGATCTACAGGAGGAAACTATGATTTTTCTGAAATGTACAGCATGAGTTTTTAAGCTGTGGAAAGAACCTGTGCCAAGCATGGTATGTAGTTTGACTAAAGAGACACAGTTTAGGCATAATAGGCAGTTAGCAGATTGTGAACAAGGAAATGGAAGACATAAGGAAAAGCAAGCTTCTGATTACATGGTTTAGGCGAAGACATATATGGGATTGTAGCTAATGTGACTTGGTATTTCCCAATGTTTTAATTTTTAGATTCCTATTTTCAGTTTCTTACATAACCTCTTTCTTTAAGAGACTGAAGTGGAATTTTTCACGATAGGTCTTTTCCCCAAGCTAAACTTTGTGGAGAAATTTTCAGGTGAAATGACTGAATTTTCAGGTGAAACCTGAGAATTGATGTCGGAGTACATTATTTTGCCAACACTGAGCTTCCCAACAAACAGAAGAGTTTAAATATTCTTGTGCTTTGTTTCAAGGATTTGAGAACAGTAGAAACAAGGTTAATGTTTCAAAACCATCTCTTTTATTTCCCCCAGGGCAATTCACCTAACTGACACCATGGCAACAGTTCATGGTTCCTCAATGGAAACACAGGTGTGTGATAGGTATATTCTTTAAGAATATCATCTGCACTGAACATACGCTGTCCACACGCTTGATATGTGTGTAATGGAGCTTCAAATGTGCCATCCTAACAGGACGATCAAGCAGATATTAGGACCCAAGAGTCCTTCTGTATCAGCAAGGGCTACTATGGCACCGTATTTGCAGACTAAAAGGGGGAAAATTGTCTCAGTGATCTCTTGGCTGGAGAACTGATAGTATGGAAGTAAAAGCAATGAGACGACTGCACAGGGGCAAGTGGAATAAACAGGATGAGGCCAAAGACATGAGTCAAGCCTAACTCTCTAGCAAAAGCAAAGTCCTCTGCTCTGCAACCTGCTAGCAGCATATACTGGTCTCTCATCTCTTTCCAGTGATTGCCCCACCAGGAGGATAATAGCATTTTACTGTTGCCTACTATTTTGTTTGTCCTGGAAATAAAAGACTCTGCTGTAGATCTGAAGGTACAAACCTTATCAGTAATGTGGTTTGGTGGTCTACATGGCTCCATGTGATGAGAAAAACTTAGAGTTCTCAATATTTTTTTCATTCCCCCGCCCCCCGCTTTATACTGCCATGTTTAAAACACTGTTAAATGAACTTGCAAATTTCAGCTGAGCATTCCAGACACTACCAGACCTCAGCTTTCTCTGCAGAACAACTGCTTAATGTGAGACGTCTCTCTAGTTGCTGTGGTAAGTATTTCATAAAAAATCTAAAATTAGCAAGTGCTCTGTGCTAAAATAATTACTGGTGCTGCCCAGAGGAAGACAATCACTTTTCACAGTGATGTTTCAAAACATAGGTGGTTTTTGTGCACGTGGGTGTTCTTTGAAATAAAACCAAAGCCTTTCAAAAATTTTTGAGAAAAATCAACAGCATCAAAATATCTGTTTTGAAATGAAGAGCAGAGAGATTTCTGCAGGGGTGGCTGCTGGAGATCTGACTTGAAAAGTAATGTTCTGCTTGCTTCGGAGCAGACTTCCTATGATGACTCTGAGGATTATGTCAAACCCAGGTATGTCTCTGTGAAACATTTTCTTTTTAGCAAAACAGCATGTTAAAACAAAATTTCATAAAAATACTCTGATCAGGCCTATTTCCCATGTGCTGTAGTCCTTGGAAGAAACTGGTGGCTGCCTGAACCATTATATTTGGTCTACATGATGGACCATTAACAGCAATGCTTCTAACTAAGTAATCGGAGGTCCGTCTTGAGTCTCCTTTTATTCTGTTTTATGCCTACCAACGTACAGTATTGAATTTTAAAGAAAAAAAGAATTCTTTTAAAAATTTGACTGAAAACTATTTCTCTTCAGTGTTTAGACAAGCACAGTGCTACAACTTACAGCAGAGCCATCTGTTTGCATTAATAAACTTTTGGAAATTTCGTACTAGCCACAGAGGCTTGTTATAGAAACACATGTAAGACTTCTGAAAAGCTACTGAGAATACTTTAGATAGGAAGATTTGTACTTGTTGCTCTGGATTGTGCGAACTTGACATTGTCTTGCTTTATCTGCGTTATGAGTTGAGTATTCAATGACTTCCCTATATATTGGGAAGGAGAGAAAGAAGGTGTGTTGGAACATTAAAATAATAACACTAAGGTCTGCATATCAAACAGGCACACAGACCCTGTAATTAATAAACTCTCTCCCCAAAACAAAAATAACTCAAAGATTTGAGTCTGTGGAAGTGCACAATTATAGCCTCAAAGTAGTTCAGCCTGAGTAAGTGAAGTAAGGGTTGTGTGGACCTTCCCTTTGGGGTCTTCCAGATTTTGGATACGGCTTGCAGTCATTCTGGTTTCTAATACAAGCCACGACAATTCAAGCTAGATGGTGATGCTCACCAGATTTCAGCTGTGAATAGGGATGTTATTAAACTTCCTAAAATTCTAAGAAACCTCCTTGAACATATTTTCTTCCTCTACCTGGAATATGTAAAGACCTGTTCCAGCAAACACCCTTGGGTAGCGGATTTGGCATTCAAGTTTTTCATAGGTTGTTAGCTAAATAATTATGTAGCCTATAAGAGCATTCCATAATTCAGTTTTGCTGCTTTTATCAAGTATTTCAGATATGGCATATCTATTTTGAAATCATGATACAGAAATTTTCAGTGAATATACAGTAAACACTTTAACAAGGTTCTCCCTCTTTAGCAAACATTTGCTAATGGATTTCACAATAACAACTCATGTTTTCAGGATAAAAACACGTGCAAACTAAACATGCTATATTCTGTGTGGGAACACCAACAGTTTTCCATCTTCGTTAAGGATGGGCGGACCCAAACATTTTTGCTATAGTTATTAAATCATATTACATGTTCCGGTGTTGACAGGTCTGGACTCCTTCCAGAATGCTATTGATCCAGAAGGCTGCATAATTTCTGACACTGGCTAATTTTTGAACAATGCTGTTTATTTGTTTTTTAGAGGCACAACTGTGTGACTGATGGCTTTATTTTATGAACAGAATGTATTCATTTTACTAGCGTGCATGCGTAGTGTGGCAGGGTATCAAAATGACTATCTGGATAACCAAGACAAATGGGAAAACTGAGTTGTTTGACTATTCTAAACTCTGGGAATGGTTTAAAAAATATTTCTCCTGGCTTGTCCTTCCCTGATTCCATTCACTGCCTTCTTGCCTTTTGTCTGGGCAGAGCAGTTTTCCAGGCAGGAGTTATTACATGGCCCAAGAGTCTTTTTAGCCAATTAACCTCTCTCCATAGCCTATATGCAGCCAAATGAAGTCTCAGGAGTGAATGAGGAGTTGTTTCCTTCTACTCCTTTGAATATACCCCCAGTTTAAAATAATAATATTTTTATGGTACCTCTTTTTGCACTTCTTTTGTACAAAAGAATTTCCAGCTAAGCCCATTCCTTAAAACTTTATTTTAGGAGAAAGTTTTGGTGAATCCCATGCTTGAAGCAAGACCCATCACAATGTCCCTCATTGTTAAGTTTTGATCAATGTTTCCAGTCAATTGCTGACTCACTCTCTTTCCAGTGTGTGCAAATATTTAGTTTCTTTCTTTTTCTGGAGCATGTTCTGTAGAGCCTATTGCTGTAGTATCCAGGCAAATTTTCAACATCAACAATAATATTACCAATACAGTAGAACTTTTGTGACATCCTTCTTTTAAGGGTCTCAGACTGCTCAACTTAACCATCTCAGCATTCACACTAAGCAACTAAGTGCTATTCTGTTATTTTTCACCGAGTGAGAACAGAGGGATATAGCACTGGGAAATCTCTTACTGCAGGTCTGCAGCTGCAGGGTAAATCAGAAGTGATATAAAACATCCAAGCATATTGAAGGCAGAGCTGAGGTCTGGAATCCTTATGAAGACAGCTTCACAAGACCTATCTGCAGTCACACATTTGATGCTAACAAAAGTAAACCAGTTGGGGTAACTTTTTTAAAGTCTGCGGTTAATCTAATGCAGGTTTTCCAGCAGTTCAACCATATCCATGAATAAATCAGAGTCTTCCTTTCCCTGAAAGTCTGGATTCAAAACCTTCAAAATAAAGCTTATTTAGGCTGGCTGTAATCCGAAGCTCATCCTTGATGAGGCTGTTGAAAACAGAATGTCGCTCTCCAGCTTGATTACCAAAGCAGACATCTGGTGGTCTTTTGCTACTTGATGCTCTTTGATACAGTTTCAAAGACTGCAAGATACTCCTTAACACAAACCTTCCTTATAGAAGCCTACAGGCAAACTCTTTCAAAGTCAAATGACCCCTTGGGTCTCTGGATCACTAAACCGTCATCTTATAGACATGAAGTCCCTCTTCCTTCAGCTCTCTGCAGCCCTTCAGGCTGCTTTTTCCTTCCTTCTAGCTCCCTTCTTCTTCAGCATCTTTTCCAGTTGTCTCAGCAAAGAGTAGTTGTACTTAAGCTTCAAGACTACCCCTGATTTTCCCAGAACAGGGCTGATCTTCTGGGAATAACCTTGCTCTACCTGTCTGATCCTAAGAATGCTGAATTAACATAGTTTTGCATTTCTTGAAGCTCTTCCTGGAAGATCTAAACAACCATATATACATTGAACTTCAAATGCAAATAGAAATAGGTCAAAAGGCCCTCTCCAGAGAAAGGCTTTTTTTTCCCCCCTACAGTCGGTGGTTTCTACATCAATTTTTTCCCAGTCAGTATGAAATTGCAGCCCAGCCTGCAAAAACACTCTTGCTTGAAATGTCCTGTCCCTTGTTCCCTAATTTGTAATACTCAAGTTGAAAACTAACCAAACAAAAACTACCATGAAACAAGGTGTCTTTATAACACTGTAACTTTTATTGCTGATGTCAAGGATAAATCCTGTTTTCCATTAATTGGAAACAGGCACAAATCCTGCCTCAGCTGTGCCTCTGAAAGAGATTGCTGGATGGCGCTCTGGAATCCGCCATGGCTCCCAGCGTCCTGCTGCCTGGCAGAGCACTTTCCCTAATGATCACTAATGATCACTAGGCCTTTCTTCCTGTCCCGGCCCCTGTGAAGAACACCCTGTTATTCTCTGATACACAGGAGGTGCATATTACAGTGCTGTTAAGGTGCTGCAGTTTATATTTTCACTGTGTATTTGGGTGGGGAATGCTTTGTTGTTATTCAGTCATCTTGAAATCACACTTAATGCACGCCAAGTTAACCAAAGATACAAATAAAAGCATTCATTCACTGAAACCAAGCAGACCATGCAGCTTAAAAGGCTTGCAAAAGATGAAGGTGAAGAAAAGAGCGAAAAGAGTGCGCTTCATCTCTTTGCAGTACGGGATGGCTGAACTAGCCTAGCAGCTCACGCCTGCCTTGGCACCCTGCTGAGGGAGAGCATCAGTAGGCACTCTGACCACGCTCAAGGGGAACATTTCTGGGTTGCCACCAGTCTGATCACTCAGGTACAGACCAGGTATTGCACATCTATGTTCTAGCTGCCCAAGATCCAGAAGGCTTCTCCATTATCTTTTCCTTCAGGATCTCCTCAGTCTGACATGCAGGAGACCACAGGCTGACAAACAATTGCTTCTTCATGATGCTACCGCCCTTGGAGGCAATTGGGTCTCCCCATTAGTGCCCAGGCACTTCTCTTGCTCTTGTAACCTCTGTATCTCTTGTTTTACAACAGCTGCACCTGGTCCGGCACTACCAAGACCTATTTATCCTTCCAATGATTTCCCAATGGAAGTGAAACTGATGAACTTTGACATGAAGGAGACTATGCTTTGAGGCTGGGAATTGCAGGAGGAGAAAAAATGTTTCATGCTGAAGTTAGAATCATAGAATCACTAAGGTTGGAAAAGACCTCTATGATCATCAAGTCCAATCGTCAACCTAACACCACCATGCCCACTAAACCATGTCCCGAAGCGCCATATGGCAGCTTCTTGTTGAGTGGAAATTCTAGTTCAGTCCATGGGCCATGAAGCTTAGTTTTCTATCTCCCTCAACAGCCAGAAATAGACTCCTTTGAAGAATAACTCAAAGCAAACTCCCTTTTCTTTCCTGATCCAGTACTCTCCTAGCCTTCATTTGCATCTCAAATGATTTCCCAAACCTTGAAATCTCTTGAAATCAAGTGATTTCCTTTGTGGCTTATTTAATAACCCCCAGGGTGGATCTTGATATTTGGTATTTCCAGGTACTTGGTCTGTCCCTCCTGAATCCACATAAACTTCATGCACCTGCCTGGAGTTTCCCTGTGGTGCTGAAAAAGTCAGTGACTCCAGCCCATCCAATGCTACAATGGGCAGAATGTATATGGGTATATGAGCAGCCCTGCTGAGAAGGACTTAGGGGTACTGGTGGATGAAAAGCTGGACAGGTGCGCTTGCAGCCCACAAGGCCTGGGCTGAATCAAAAGCAGCATGGCCAGCAGGTTGAGGGAGATGATTCTGCACCTCTACTCCGCTCTGGTGAGACCCCACCTGGAGTCTTGCGTCCAACTCTGGAGACCTCAGTGCAGGAAAGATGTGGACCTGTTGGATCGGGTCCAGAGGAGGGCCACAAAAATGATCAGAGGGATGAAACACCTCTCCTGTGAGGACAGGCTGAGAGAGTTGGGCTTGTTCAGCCTGGAGAAGAGGAGGCTCCAGGGAGACCTTGTGGCAGCCTCACAGTACTTAAAGGGGGCTTGTAGGAAAGATGGGGAGAGACTTCTTAGCAGGGCCTGTTGCGATAGGACAAGGGGTAATGGCTTTCAACTAAATGAGGGTAGATTTTGACTAGATCTAAGGAAGAAAGTTTTTACAATGAGGGTGATGAAACCCTGGCACAGGTTCCCCAGGGAGGTGGTAGATGTCCCATCCCTGGAAACATCCCAGGTCAGGTTGAACGGGGCTCTGAGCAACCTGATTTAGTTGAAGATATCCCTGCTCACTGCAGGGGGGTTGGACTAGATGGCCTTTAAAGGTCCCTTCCAACCCAAATTATTCTATCATTCTATGATTCTATGATACATTATCACAACGCCTTCCTACAAGAAAGCTGGGTAAAGGTTATATAGACTACCATAATCTCTTGTACTCAGTGAATCCAAGTTACATGATCCCGATTTGGATCCAAATGTAGCTGAAATCTGAGGTAGTTCAGACGCATAATTTCTAAATAAGAATTGTCAGAAATATCTGAAGTGAAGACTTTGGGAGTCAAAATAAAACTCCACTGGCACCATTGTAAGCTACATGCTAGTGTTGAAATTCAACAGAAGAGCTAAAGGTATAAATTCAGTTCTGCTGCCATCTTTTAATTAAGAGCATTAATATTTCTGTCTTTGGCCTCTTCCTTAGGACTGGCCCGTACTTAGAGGGAAGTATCCCGGGAGCACAAGGCAATTCTGTCATAGATATAGCATATCCTTTCAGCTCCTCATTGGGCCATTTCTAGGAAATTGAGTTGTGTTCTGAGAAGATGAGTCTATCGACTTACACTCTTCAGTAACACACTGACAAGCTGAGTTGCCGTCTGGATGTTAGCCTGGTTTTTACTGTGATTCATAGTTGGAGTTGTGGGAGCCCTCAAAAGCTGCTTTTTCTCCTGCCCCTACCTATGTGGATGACGTGCACTGCTGTCTGACCGAGTGCTCTGCCCTGTTCCAGTCCCTTGTTCACACCATGGCGTGGGATGCAAGGAGATTGCTGTGCTTGTGCATTCCTAAAACTGCCTCTTATGTGGGTATCTCATGCCAGTTTCTGAAGATACTGAGGCATGAGAAGAATGTAAATATTGCAGTAGCACATTTGCTGTGTTATTAACATTCCTTCAGTGTGAATCTAGTGCCACTCTCTTAAAAGTTTGTGTACATAAAACTAATAAAAGGCTGAAAGAAGTAGAGATTTATGACAACATATTGTTAAGTGTTCAACAGACAATCATGTTTATTTTCATGGTATATAACCCTCTGATTTCTATATCCTCCAGTATGGTGCTTGTAACAATCTGGAACATATGACTACTGAATCTACTACTTACTCTGTCGTTGTTATGAAATGAATGTTAATATAAAATATAATCAAAATGTCTCATTACCCGAACATGGAAGTCCTAGATTAAAATCATACTCAAGACATGAATACCACATTCCAGAAGAGAATAATGTGTACTGGTTGTAAGTATATAAATGAATTTATATATCTAAGAACATCTCCAATTCCACAGACCTGTCCCAGTGCCACCGTTGTCTCTATATTCTGTTTTTTTGAAAATTACTTAGCGATTGCAACACCAGCAACAGTCCCTATATTTGCTCCTTTGTGTGTCATAGCCTGCCAGTAGCCAGCAGAAATTGAGCCTTCAGCACACCTTTTGCACATTTCAACAGCAAAGAAACTTAAAATTCTTTGCCCTTAACTGAGCCATTGACTGGTGCCTCTACAAAGATCAGCTGCTATTTCCAAGGCTGAGTTATAATTTGTAATACTTTATTTTGAGAGTGAGACACCTAAATGAAGCCTGATGTCCAAGAAATGCTGAGCACACAACAATCAGGCCCTTATGACATTTGCTCTGTCCGGCACTTGACTGGTATAATAAACCCCTGAAATTTCTTGGCACTTTTAATATGATGACAGTGATGTTAATTACCCGATTGTGGTTGTACAAGGTATGATCCATGCTGCTAAAATATTGATCATTTTACTCATTTAAGGTTAACTCACAGGATTTGTTAGACAGCATCTGTAGGGTGCCACTGATTTTGTAATGTACCTCTAAAACTGGCAAGTTTTCCAGACATTTCTTTTTAGCATAGGCTTCATAACAGAAGAAGCTTCCTTTTGCAGAAGGACATAAAAATATAGACTCTTGGGGCACAGAAATAATCTTCTTGTTAAAGGGCAATATTATACAGGTCTCTTGCTGGTATTTTCTTGCATAAGTAACTCAGTGGAGCTACGCCTGTTTCTTAGTGCTGATCAGTGTGAAAAGGGGGTATGCATATTTCTGAAAAGCAAGCAATAATAGAAGAAATAACAGAAATAAATAGCATTCAGTTTGCAGTAAGGATTCCTTAAAAGGTAGTTCAACATAATTTTGTTTAGGTCTACCACTCATCCTCACTGTCACTTGTGGGAAGCCACTATTTTGCAATTAATTTTCACATCTGCCCACAGAGAAAGAAAATATTTATCCATGTGTGGGAAGTGACTTGAGATCTCTATGTGAAAAAGATTGTTCAGTTGCATATAATATAATTTTTATTTCAGTGTATGTGATGGAATTTGTTCCACAATTGCTTCCTTGTCAAAGTTTTCATTAACTTTCGTTGGCAGCTCTTTCTTTGGCTCTGGTCTGTGAGAAGTATTGCTAACAACGCTTCTGTATGTCTTTGGGCAATGAATATGCTTCTCTCAGTGGAGTCACGTATGTAAGGCCGGCTCATATAAACAGCAGTTTGCAGAACAAAGTCATGACCTTGGCATTCAACTTCCATGCTTCTCGGATGCCTTCCCCCAGAAGGCTTGCAATTCTGCTCTACGGAAATAGCACCTACATTTCATTCTGATCGGGTCGGCGCCTTGCTAAAGCACTGCATGGCACTAGGAAAGATGCCAAGGTTGCCTCCAGCCAAGCCTGCTTTGAAAGACCCCTCCGGACTTTACTTGCACGGATGCAGCCCTGAGTGTAGACGACTACCACCACACTTACCTGAGCTCTCAGCATAGCTCTGTTGCAGGGACCTGAGTAACTTCAGTGACAGGAACACGCTAAGAAAACTGCAGTTCTTATAGACAGGAGAAATTACAGAAGGACAGACCCACACTGTTTTTTAAATATTACGCATGTATATAAGAAAGAGGCTGATTGCAGTTAGTGGAAAGATTTGAATGATCAAAAAGCTTTGGATCTGATCTTACATTTTTTTGTAACTTTCAGTACAAAGCTTTTGCTGCTTAACTGTTTTAAGTATTTCCTGTGACTCACTGAAAAGTAAATGAGCTATTTAATACAACTGTTATGTTCATTTCAGTGGATATAATCTAACACGAGTCGAACTACATGGGCAGAATTATGTAAATCGCTATTTGGCTAGTAGCAACTGATAAGATAATTGCTAAAACACCGTTAACAGGAAAGCAGTCTGTGTGAAAAAGCAGTGTTGGATCGATACTTATTTAATTGCTGTGTGATTTCAGTTCTGGAACCTTGTTTCTTATTCTTAGCCGCCTAATTTAAATAATGAGATGCTATGTGCTTTTCTTTGTCACAGAGAACATTACTGTATGCTGTCCTCAATATACAAGGAAATGCTTAAGATGCAGTTAACTATGCAGTAACTCTATTACTAAAAATAAGAATTTTTAAGCTAAAAGTATGTTCCACACTTAATAAAACACAGAAAAACTCATAACTGAATTCGAATGCCTTCCACTACAGCTACACAATAACCATGAAATAAGAAAAAGTCCCAAATATGCTTTGAAACAAACGACAAACCCAAACTAGGAACCCAAACTGACAATGGCTTCTCTGGATAATTACAATGGAAGATTGAAATTTTTTTTTTTTATCCTGCAGTCATAAAATAATTAGACATATATAAGAAGTCACTTTGATTGTATCTGTCTACTAAACACAAGGAAAACAGAAAAGTCCAAAGCATTTTCATTTAGGCCTTATATTTCATATGAAAATGATGGAATTGCTTGCTGGCAAAATAACAAAGTGCAAAGTTCTTAAAATATGTGTGAAATTTAAATCAACAAAAAGCTCTTCCTGTGCTTGCTAATTTAAGTGAAACCTGAGCCACTAAAAACCTAGAAAAATGCCAAGGTCATTGCCAATAGCTTTGATTAGCAATAAAAAAGGGACACAAAACCAGGCTAATGGTATGAGGACATTAAATATTAAAAAGGAGCTATTGATTTAAAGGTGCTATCGCTAAAACTAAGTAGCAGTAGCTATTGACCAAATGGTAGACTGTATGTTTCTGTCAATGTGTCCACCAGCCTATTAGTGTTTATCAGATTTTCCCAGTTGTCTTGTAAATGCTACTTATTCTGTTTTGTTTCACATTGTTGTTTTTTTAATCTAGGTTTTAAAGACAGAATAAAATAAGAGAATGAACATTCCAACCTTTTAACGAATCATTACACACAGTAACTTACGTTTCTGTGTTTAGGAATATGTAGAAAAGGGAGCAAATAATATACACTATTCTAGGGACACCTTTTTTAATATTCCGGTTCCCAAGAAGAGGCATCAATATGCAAATATATCGTAGGTGCAAGGATGTGCATCTGTGAGTTGCAGGTACATATACTTTTGCCAAACATTGGAGATTTCTCTAGGAAGACAAGCCACGGGAGATGGGAAGTCCTTCCAGGAAGATGGGGTATCCCTTTCATTGTTCACAGGGCTTGGACTGCAGAAAGGGGCAATAAGTAAAGAGGAGAAGACCTTGAGCTTACCTCCTTACGGGTTTTTCTCTGCTCCATTCCCAAATAACTTACGTATTTTCAGCAGAAATGCACACCTGCAAGACTTTATGCCAGCTCCTACAACAGATGGACGTGCCAGGGACACTTGCGCATCGTAAGAAGATGGCATAATCTCTCCAAGCACAAGTTTTACCTCAAGAGTAAGTGGCTCAAAGGTGCATTTATTCCCTAGATACTGCATGTTTGTCCTTCAGTCTCGTGCCGCTTCTCGGGGTAGTTACAAAAAGAATGACGAAGTGACAGTCACCTTTCTGACAGACTGAGCCTCTTGTCCATTACGGGAAAGCATGAGTTATGTCAGTGATTTCTGTGGGTCTTAATTCCTTGCACAGTTTTGGAAGAACTAAGGAAAATCTAGCTTTATGCTTGAGGAAGCTAAAACACCAGTGGAAATTATAGACTAACCAAACTCCAGCAAAGTGTCAATCCTATGTTTCATTGGCTAAATCTGGTGTACTGTACGTCAGCTTCAATGAGTTGTATAATGACACTAAGTTAGGTGTTGCGGGAAATCAGCTCAGATGTTCAACTAGTCACTGTGAAGTTATGAATCTGATGTTTTTAGTCAAAAAAAAAAAGATACAGATTTAATGTGAATTAGAATGAAAAGTTTAGTCTTTACAAACTATGGTGGTTTCTATCTACAATAGCACAATGGGAGTATAACACACCTCTGTGAGGGCTGGAGCTGTCAACAGGAAGCTTTAGGAGCATTTTAGGAGCCATTCTGCAAAACACTCTTAAAATTTGAGGTATCCTAAGTGGAAAATTTCGGGGTTGACACACAGGTACTTTCCTATGATTGTTTGTCTCTCTGGTATCTTACTAATCAGTTGTGTTTACTAACCCAGTCATCTTTTGGGCTAACATTTATGCTGGTGCTTTTGGGCCTAACATTTATGTTGGTGCTAAGTAATCTGTAAACTGTTTTAGGAACCATCCAATGCAAACATTAAAAACATCACATAGAGTGCATATCCTTATTATTCTTGATAATTAAACTAGAACCATCATGGAAAAATGCTGCTGATAAGAGAAATACAGTTGTTAGAGTTGGAGCTTACTAGTAAATTCATAGCAGCAGGTTCATAATATGAAAATGCAGCTATTTCACAGGAGACCGTAGATACTGCTTGCCAGAAGGGGAGATGTTTTGTGTGATTTCAGAATCCAGTGCAATGTGTGTTGCATTGGCCTGTACTGTTGCGTGAAAGAATAGAGAAACCGGCATGTTGTTTGCCTTAGAAGTGAAATCCCCAAATACTACACTCCGTTTAAGCAATGGACCCATTTATGTAAACTGAATTCAAGCAGTGCAAGAATTTTGTGCTAGCTTTCCACTCAGGGTGAATTTCTCTCTATATGGGAGAGGGAAATTTCTTTCTGGTTTTTTTGGGGGGGGTGGTTTTTGGTTTTGTGGGGGTTTTTTTTAGTATTTATAATGCAGCATTGAAGCTCTCTTTAAAACAGCATGTCTTGACAGTTTACCTGTATATATTTCCCATTTCAGGATGCTGCTGAACAAGAGAGATTAGACATATGGCAAAGAACATGAAACAGTGTTTTAAACACTCATACCTTCTAGAACCAAGATGAGCATTCTCATTATATTCAGGCAGACTACACACACACATAAAGTTAACACGTGCCTTAATGCATTAACAACTCTGTGACTCTGTCAATCTCTCAGATAAATATCTAGAATTCTACATGGCATTTTGCGGCTTTACTTTGTTAACCTCTCAACTCAGGACTATGGGGGTTTTTTGCATGCTTAGTTTATACCCTAATGATGCTAGGAGCCTTTGCGGTGTGCTGAAATGCAAAATCAATATAATGTAATGCACTTAAGGAAAAGAAGCATAAATAGAAAATATTAATATAGGAGTGGATTAAAATGCTGGAGAAAGTAGTATAAGACATAATTCCACACTAGCAGTGACATGGAAGTGATGTCTTTTAAGTCCATTAACTCCATGACTCAGTGAATCTCTGAGATAAATCTCTAGAACTCTACGTAACAGTCTGTGACTTCCTGCAGCCTCTAAAATAATTTGAATTTATATTTGTCACTTATTATTTTTAACTCCAGGTATTTTTAGCACCTTTTCTCTCCTGAGAGTGATGTGACAGAATATACAGAGTAGAAATCACTGAGGAAGCAATATACTCATTTCAGCCTCACCTTTGCCATCACTAGTTTATTTGCAGTTGTGGCACAGAGACTGCTGTGATGAAAGTAGATGTGGAGCAGTCTCTCTGGGAATAAGATTAGAGAGTGGTTTAGCATGGTATATTAAAACGTGAGTACAGAAGTATATGAAAGGTGTTTTATTTTCTTATGATAAAAGTCTGAAAAAGCCTATAACCACGTTCCTGCCACTGTACATTTTGTCTTGACTTTCAAATGAGGCAAAATTTAAGAGAATGAGGGGTTAGTTGGGATGAGAAGAAATGCTCTGCGGAGTACCTGGTAGGATACAGCAGTACAAGGAGTTATACATGCAAGCGTGAGGGAAGCGTGCAGCCAGACCAGGAGATGGAGCAAATGTAAGTTCCAGCGTTCCCACAGATCACTCCATCAAGAAGACGACGACAAGATTTGCTCCTAGATTCAGCAAGGGAAAGCCGTCAGCAGATCGTGGAGAGTCTGGCACCGTGCTCAGGTAGCTGAGAGATGCACAATGACAACTTTTTGGCCTGCACGTCCTTAATGGCAAATGAAGTCCCTGAGAGGGTGTGCTCAGGGAAGGATGTGTCAAGCTCCTCGAGAAGGTCTTGCCGGGCTGACATTTTTTGGTGAGACTAATTCTGTGTATTCCCTTCCGGCTCAGCAGAGGACTTTTCCCTGCCTCATGGCAGGAGTACATTCCGGTTTTCCACCCAGCTGAGTGGCACAGCGGCACTAGCCGGCGTGCGATGGAGAGGAATAAAACCCCTGCTCGGTTCTGCACCACGCTCTCAACTGCCTGTCCTGGACTCCCATTTCTCTCCGAGTTATCCTTAGACACATTTCTGTCCCTTCCCCTTCGCCCTCGCCACCACCATGCTTCCCAGCGGCGCAGTTTGGGGCATGCCCTTGCATACAGAAACTCCATCCAGGTGACCATTGCTGGCCACACAGGAGTCCCTGCGTGGTGAGTCATGCGCAGAGTCACACCTTTTCCTTTATCAGCTCTTCTTACCCTCTAGGGCATGAAATTTGAATTAAAACTCTTGTTTGTGTGTGTGTGTTTGTCTGTTTGTTTGTTTTTCACATAAAATAGTACGAATGAGCAAAGCATCTTGTGGGAAATGTTTGCCACCCTCAAGAAAAATCAGAACTTTGTTAGGGTACCACAAGCCTAAACAATTAATTATTTTTTTGACTGAAAATGTTTGGGGTTTATGGTAAAGTATTTCTATGTTTAAAAAGATTTTGTGAACATTGTTGATGTTCTGACACATGGACGACCATTTTTCTCCTCCAGCATCTACCAAATACTGTAGAATAGAAAAAATATGGAAGAAAAACAGTATGTTGGACACAGATGGAATTCACCTAAAAAAAAGGACATAATCTTTGTGTGTGTACCCACCTCTAATAAACATTAGCCTTTTTGCAGAAACTTCTATGGGATTGCTTGTCCAGGGAATTTGATGTAACCTATGGTTAATCATTGATCATCTTCCTATGTAAAACTGCAGGTTGCATGACTTGGTGAATAGCGTATAGGGGAAGAATGTAATAAGTAAATATTTAGCCACTAGCTTATTATTTCCATTTGTATCATGTAGAGCAAACACTATGGTGTACAAACTGCCACTTCCTTAATAAGGAAAAAAAGGTAGTAATGCCAGTGAAAGGTGATTTTTATTACAGAATAGTAAAGTGGTTACAGATTTTTCACACTTTAACTTCACTTATTAAACAAAGATTCTTCCATTAGTGCATAGTTTAGGTATTGCTTTTTTTTGCAGTACAGTTTGTATACTTTCTTTGAAAAGTGTTGGAAACAATCTGTGAAGGAGTTGCCTTAAAAAAAGAGGTGAGAGGACTTTAAAACTACCTCCGATTATATAAAAATTAGTGCTTCAGAAATGATCAGGGCACTTTACCTTGGGATGCTGCTTGTTAAATGCTTTTTCCAGTATAAAACCTATGTACTTTAATATGTTACACGCTCCTATTATGAAAACAAAGAGACTTACAATGATCTCATTGCATGATTTATAAATATAAATGTAACCACAGATGCTTCATTTTCTGAAGATCCTCCCGAGAATCAAAACACCAAGAAGCTGATCTTAGCACCTGCACCCAACCACAGCCTTGGAAATATGTGTCATTATATAACCAACATGAGCAAGCTGTTGAGTCGAAATTGGGAACACCCAAATTAGCTGTGCATGCTCAGATGGAAAGACAAAGAGCACAGGTATTGGTGTGTTATAAAGCATGCACAGTTCAATTTTTAAGTGGAGTAAAATGAAGAAAATATTAAAGTAACTTCAGCTGTAACTTAAACTTCTTTTACAGTGGAATGTAACTTCAGATATATTCTGGTGCACAGTTTTACAGAGTACATGTTCTAATATACTCTAATATACAGCCATAAGAAACTCTTTCAAGAATGGTGCTTCTGTCGATTATTCAGTATTTGATAACCATCCTTCCTTTTTCTCCTGTTTTAAAGCTTTCAGGCATCTGGGCACTCAGCTGGAAAATATTGTTAGACATATGTGACTAATCACGTACCATTAACAGTGAAGAGCCAATAGTTAAATGAAATACTCTTTGGGAAAAAGACCCGAAACAATCTGAAATTTATTTCCTAAGCAGTTTGGCACAAGCTTAAGGATAGCAAAATATGTTTACAGGGATCATGATGAACCTGTGAATTACCCACAGGTACCTTCCTACCTGTGCAAATTATTCACAGGTAGGAAGAAGATCTTTTTTTGTGAGAAACCCAGCCTCCTAAGCCGCATAAGCAAAATAACCTCCTTGCTGGCACTGACAGTAACAGCAGCACCCTGGGTGTCCAGCAGCTCTCTCAATTCACTTGAATTAGCTCAGGGGGAGTGTGAGCAATCTCAGCCGGGGAGGGAGCTGCATCCTCATCCGACCAGGAGGGCGGGTGACCTGCCTAAAATCTGCTGGACTTAGCAGCATCCCCACTTCAAGCATCAGCTCAAGTATCAGCCCATGGCCACCTACCTTCAGTTTAAGTAGTGCGTAACAGGAGTTCGAGAGAGTGTCCAGTGAATGAGAACTGCCCCAGGGAAACACCTGAGCTATAACTTAAGGTAAGAAAGCATGAAAGGTAAGCAAAACTGGCAAAGAAAGACCAGAACAGATATAGGCTAAAGTCGTATGATAAGACCAATGACAGCACAAAGCTACATATATGTGACTGGGTGGCCTGCCCGAGGTGAAAATATTTTCTACCCCCTTTCCAGAGAGATTGTGAAAATAAATCTGCCAGTCCTAAAGAGTACATAAGCCTGAATGGTGTTTGGGTTCTCCTGGAACCAGACCGGTATTTAATCTCACGTATCCCCACCTCCATTACAGCGTGTTGGCTTTTCATTTCCTTGTGTTGGCCTAAAAACATAGAGAAGAGGTGATTATTTTCTTTCAAATTGTTAGTTGAATGTATGTCTTAATGGAGTAAAAGTGTTGTAGGCTTGGGATATTTTTAGGCTGGAGTATTGCCTTCCCTACAATATTTCTTCCTGAACTGTCACATTTATGTACGCTCTTGAAACACTGGAAGAACTCGTTTACACAACATTTTCATGGGCCATCCTGTTCCATCCTTGGCTGATCAGGAAAAGGGAAAAAATAAATCTGTAGAAAGGACTTTCCCCTCAGTCTCCCTGGCACAAACCGTTTACTTTTTAACAGTTTTCCCAGCACTCATTTGAATGAGTTTGAAACTCCTTTGACCGTGGTGAGCTTGGGCCTTATTGTTGATTTTTTATTACAATTAATTTTTTATTACAGTAATTTATTGTTGTTGTCTATTTAGCTACAGGGTATCTCATTATTTATATGTTTATGACAAGCTGCTAACCATGCTACGTCAGATAATAACTTGGGCGTAACAATTAAAAGCAAAAAAATCTGGTCTTTGGATTTCTTCAGCCAGACAAATACTATTGCCGCTTTTTTACGTGTTCATTTCGGCGCACTTTTAAAAATTGATTTTTGCAGTTAATGCAGACAAAAGCACACTGAGTTTCTTCCCTGAGGTTGCCTGTGTGAGGCTGGGAAAGCTCGGATGAGAAACCCCCCAGGCAGAGTTTCCTCGTTCAGCCAGCCGCCCTGCGGTCACGCCGTGGCTGACGGGGACGGTTCCTTCCTTCCCCTTCGCCCGGCTGTGATTTCCTACCGTAACGCCGGCGCTGGCAGCAGCGATCAGGCAGCACGTTCCCGACTGGCTCAAGCCACTCCTCTGACAGCTGTGTACTTTTTTATGGGCTCATTTTCAGCTCTCTTCGTGAGACGGTCCATCTCGCCGTGTGGCCGCTGCACCTTTTCCAGCCGTCCCGGAGCAGAGGTCAAGGCCGGACCCAGAGGCGAACGCGCAGGCTCCGTGGGGCCGCCGGGGAGGGCTCCGGCTGACGCTAAGCGGGTGTTGAAAAGGCCTCGTCTGGTTGGGGGAGCGCGTGGGCCGGCCACAGTTTCCAAGGTCCGGGACACCACACCCTCGGGCTCGCTTTTGCGAAGGCAGCAGCCGCGTGGTCCAAGGGAAACGGGATGAGATGCAGCTGCTGGGTCCAGCGGCCGCTCCCTAATGCACCCCGGAGGCCGGCGCAGCTCCCGAGGCTTTCCAAAACTTGTTCCTAACCCAGATACGATACACTGACTCCGGGCTCTTATCGATTGTTGATTCGCTTGGAATCACGGACACATGTTGAATAAATGAATTCATTAATTCATTACAAAGATGTGAAATCACCGCTTATTACAAAAGCAGTTCGCTTTTAGTCTTGTCGTTTATCCTCTTCCGTTGTCTCCAACTCCTAAATATCTTAGCTCATGTGAGAGGGCAGAGAGATTTATAATATATGAAAAGCAGGGCTCTTTTTAAGGCAGTCAGCTTGGGGGAGGTAGGAACCACAGACTTCTTTTGTTTTTCTGTGTCCTGTAACACAGAACAGTTAGATTAGTGTTAGATTTTTTTCTTTCTTTTTTTTTTTTTTTTTTTTACATCTCCCCGGTGCTAAAAGCTTCTCTGCCAAATGTTACAGTATCCTAAAAAACACCTCAAAGTAAGGATTTGGAATGGAAAGACTGACTCACCAACACTAAAAATGCCAGAGGCTCTGCTCTTATACTACTTCTCTTATGCATATCTTTCCAGATGAAATGGACTTGTGAAGACTATTAAAATTGAACATCGGCTACGTAGTTAATTTCCAAAGTTCTGGAGTAAAATATCCAGTTTAACAGTGTGGCTGAAATCTCTCCCTCCTGAAATCAATGAAGGGCTGGAGTTTTGCAGCTGTGCCTGTGACGTAGAAATTTTAATAGCTTGAGAGAAACAAGAACTTCAGTTCTTCATATGTAAATATGATTTGATAATTATAGTGTCTGTGATCTCATATAATAGTTTTTCCTTCGTATTGCAACATTTTTGTTCCAATGTTTTTATGTTGGCTGACAGCTTTTATTTACATATTCTGATGTAACCAGAAAACACTACAAAGTCTCCGAAAATATTTTCCTTCAGTAATTATGGGATGCTTTAGCCGAATCATATTGCAAAAACTAATTTGTTTTTTTTTAGAAATTGAAGGTTCTTTTTATAAACATTTTACTGTACATAATGGATGCTGCTGGTTAACTTGCTAGGAAGTAAACGGTTAGGAAGAGATTGTTCAAAATATAGAGCATTTCAGCAACTACTCTTTTATTTAATAGAAAGCTGCAGCCCTCAGAATTCCGTCGTTCTTGTGTGCCGAGCCCTAGCTTAAATCACACAGATTTTTTAATTTCCAAATCAGACGATCACTTTCCCTAATATTTCCACCAATGTGATCATAATAAGCCATGAAACGCTTTGCCTCCTTGGATGTTCTTGGGAACTTTGGCAGCGATCAGCGAAGAAGCTGTACGTGTAAAGTTTCTAAACAGAATTATACAATCTTCTCAGTTTATCAGAGTGTGAATTATGGAAAATGATTATGGTTATCTCTAGATTAGAGGTAGCAAAGATGTCGTTTAAAGCTCTGTAAAACAATCCCCTTTTCTGAAGTGCCCCCAGCCTTATCAGTCCGCTCTGCAGTGGGAACTGCTGGTGGCACACAGAAAAGAAACTACCACAAATATTCTCTGACAAGTTTCTTCTGCATTAGTTGGTATTTTTGTTAATGTTGAATTATGTCAAGGTGCATTGGAAAAAAATTGAAATACACTTAATGTGGCTAAAAAAAATTTTAAACCTTTTGATCGTTGGGTGAATTTTTTGAAGCAGTAAACCAAATTAAAAGCAAGATTATGAAAATATGCTTTGAATTTTAAGATGATTGATTTATTAAACAATGTGTATGTGTAGTTAAGTAATTGAAACAATTATTTCAGAGCACCACATCTTACAGAAACAGTAGGCCCCATCTTATCCCCCTTTACTTTTTTATTGATTAAAAGAGGGGGGAAAAAAAATCTTATTTTTTTTCCGAAGGCTTTCTTTACATGTCTACACTAAATAGAGGCCTTTAAAATATCTAGGATTTCACCATTATTTATTGCTGGCTTTAAATAATGTTCAGCTAGCTCACATGATTTGTTATCTCCCTTTTATGTGTACCTGAAGACCTGATGGAACTGAAATGTCCTTCTGTGGGCTGGATAGGTTAACTCCTCTCAGCCCTATAAATCCTGAAAGTGCTAAAATTAAAAGAAATCCTAAAGTGCTGTCGTGGTTTAGCACCAGCCGGCAACTACGCACCACGCAGCCGCTCGCTCACTCCCCCACGGTGGGACAGGGAAGAGAATCGGAAGAGTAAAAGTGAGGAAACCCATGGTCTGAGATAAAGACAGTTTAATGGGTAAAACAAAAGCCGCGCACGCAAGCAAAGCAAAACAAGGAATTTGTTCACCACTCCCCACGGGCAGGCAGGGGTTCAGCCATCTCCAGGGAAGCAGGGCTCCGTCACGCGTAATGGTTTCTTGGGAAGACAGACGCCATAACTCCGAACGTCCCTCCACCCCTTCCTTCTTCTTTGTCCCAGCTTTATATACTGAGCATGACGTTATATGGTATGGAATATCTCTTTGGCCAGCCTGGGTCAGCTGTCCCGGCTGTGTCCCCTCCCAGCTCCCCGTGCACCCCCAGCCTGCTCGCTGCAGGCCAGCATGAGAAGCTGGACTGTCCTTGAGTACTTAGCAACAACTCAAAACATCAGCACCTTATCAACAGTTTCTCATCCCAAATCCAAAACATAGCCTCACGCTAGCTTTTGTGAAGAAAATTAACTCTACCCTGGCTGAAACCAGGACAAGTGCCTTGCAGGCTGTGGCCAAAATTTCCAAAGTCATCTTCCTATAATAAAATAGATTCAGGCACCCACATCTGGATTTAGATGTCTAAGTCAAACACCCTCTTTTTTGCATGGGAGAAGGTCAATGACAAGAGCGGGCATTTGCCGTTTCAGAGATCCACCCTTGTTTAGATGCCTGACATCAGGCATGCGGAGTTGAAAGGTCAGATCCGCGTGCAGCAGAGCATGTTAGTTGCCCCTGCAAAAATTGCCATGGCCCTTATCTTGCATGTTTTATTTTAGAAGATAGAATGAATGGTTTACCAGGTGGAAATGCCAAAAGAACATGACTCGTTCAACATTTTTGTGGCTTTTATGATGAAAATCAGTTCTGCTTCATCTTTGGGTCAGGTTGATGGTCCTTTTCCTTGACTAACAGGCATGAGTGATCATAGAAATACCTGGGGACCTACTGTTGCTGGAAAAATGAATTCTAACAAGGGGAGGACTCCATGTAACATAATTTCCCCAGTCTCCTAAAAACTCTGTAACTAATTCAAGATGGTGGGTTTTAGCAAGGTTTTGAATACAATTTCTAAGCAGGCAACATCCATTATATCTGCAGTTAGGTCATTATTCTGTCACTTGAAAAATCTTGGGCAGTTGTCCAAGAAAAATCAGATGACTTTAGATACTATGGTGAAATAATCCAATTATTCAAAAAATGTTAGAAGTTATCTTGGCACCATTAGATATCACTGAGCCACGAAGATGTCATAATTGGAACACACTGGAAATAAAGTAACTTGTATTTTGTGCAGATCCCAAGTTAGTTTCACAATACCCCTTGGAATTGTCATCAGTTATTGAGAAGAAAGCTTGCGAGATTCACTTGTTAAAAACTGTAATTTAGAAGACAAGGAAGTCATCAAAACATAAAGATCACATTATTTAAGAACAAACTAGGCCAGTTTATACTGACTGTAGATCTTCTTTGTAGGAGTTCTAGGTATTTACACAGCCTGATGCTGAAGTTTGATATGAGTTTTATAAAACTTCGGTAACTGTTCCAGTCCTACAGTAAAGGTTCCCTTACTGGGTACCTGCTGGACTACTGTGTTCAGGCCTGCCACACCAGACCATGGTCTTAAACTTTGTGAGTACGAGTATGCCCCAGCACACACCTTTTCGTCTGTCTGTAGAAGTAGGACCTTGCTGTCTTCTGGCATTTGGCATCAATCTGTACGCGGACTACCTCATGTGGGAGGTGTCCCTCTTCTCCGAGGGGACTGACTGGCTTCCCAGCGCTGTGTTTCTGCTTCAACAGCCGGTAGATGCCTGTGGAAACACCAGTAGGTCACAGCAGCTTCTCTCACACAACGTTCAGTAGTTTGTGGACTGGAAACATGGGAGTAAAGGGGAAGTTTCCTCCAGAACCTTCTTATCTCAGGTAACCTCCTTGCGCCTGACTTGCTCTAACCTGGTTTTCTTATCCCAATGGCTCCTTGTCTGTAATCCTTTCTGCTTTTGATTTCTTGTGTACATACTGGACGGGCAGGGCTGTGCATGAGAAAATACGTTACTAATGTTGCTCTTTACCTTCCCAGAAGCATGTGATGATTCATCATTAGCAAGAAGCAGATCTACACAGAATTGCAAACTACCCAAAAACAGTGGGGTAGAGTTCTTTGGGTACAGACCAGAATTACCGGGACTCAGCTCATCACCGCACACGATGAGCTCCTAGGAACTGTCCCTGTCTGGTAAAGGATGAGAAAGGTCTCGGTCATTGTTCAGGCATTCTTGATGCTTAGGGAAGGGAAGGGAAGGGAAGGGAAGGGAAGGGAAGGGAAGGGAAGGGAAGGGAAGGGAAGGGAAGGGAAGGGAAGGGAAGGGAAGGGAAGGGAAGGGAAGGGAAGGGAAGGGAAGGGAAGGGAAGGGAAGGGAAGGAAGGGAAGGGAAGGAAGGGAAGGGAAGGGAAGGGAAGGGAAGGGAAGGGAAGGGAAGGGAAGGGAAGGGAAGGGAAGGGAAGGGAAGGGAAGGGAAGGGAAAGGGAAGAGGGAAGGGAAGGGAAGGGAAGGGAAGGGAAGGAAGGGAAGGGAAGGGGGAAGGGAAGGGAAGGGAAGGGAGGGGAAGGGAAGGGAAGGGAAGGGAAGGGAAGGGAAGGGAAGGGAAGGGAAGGGAAGGGAAGGGAAGGGAAGGGAGGGGGGAAGGGAAGGGAAGGGAAGGGAGGGGAAGGGAAGGGAAGGGAAGGGAAGGGAAGGGAAGGGAAGGGAAGGGAAGGGAAGGGAAGGGAAGGGAAGGGAAGGGAAGGGAGGGGAAGGGAAGGGAAGGGAAGGGAGGGGAAGGGAAGGGAAGGGAAGGGAAGGGAAGGGAAGGGAAGGGAAGGGAAGGGAAGGGAAGGGAAGGGAAGGGAAGGGAAGGGAAGGGAAGGGAAGGGAGGGGAAGGGAGGGGAAGGGAAGGGAAGGGAAGGGAAGGGAAGGGAAGGGAAGGGAAGGGAAGGGAAGGGAAGGGAAGGGAAGGGAAGGGAAGGGAAGGGAAGGGAAGGGAAGGGAAGGGAAGGGAAGGGAAGGGAAGG